>NC_089744.1:36341598-36349098 GCF_040412425.1 Macrobrachium rosenbergii
TATATATATATATATATATATATATATATATATATATATATATATAATTACAGTATTCTGGCAGGCTAGCCCCTTTATAATGTTGACCCACTTACAATGTCAGATCCTGGTAACTTCTTTTCCATCCTCCTTTCGCCCACCCTCGCTTTTTTTTGTGTGTCATTCTGATTAATATACAGTACATTAGCTGAAGACACCAAGTCTCTAATGAAAATGTTAAGCATGGGACCAACTCCACCCTTGTCACTCAGGTTCGTTATGATTGACACATTAGGCACGAGACCAACATCACCTGGAGTAACTCACTCTGCCTAACAGCAGGGCAAAAAATCTGGGACCAACATCACTTGAAATGTCACCTGAGGTAGAACTGACTCACCAGGAGAGATGCATAAACATGGTTCTAACGTCATAATGAGAGGTTCAGTTTGCAAAGATATGTAAAAAGGAACAGCGTCACCTGGAGTGAGCAAGTCAAGCCTGAGGGAGACGCAAAAACTGGCGACAAGCATCACATGAGATGACTCAGTCTCACCCAGAAAGACAAACAGAGTGACTCATTCAGGTACTCGTCTAGCTAAGAGAGAAACATAAGCATGGGGTCATCTTTAGTATGAGAGATTGTTTCTTCCTAAGGAATATGTGAGTCAGAGAGATTATATCTTCCTAAGGAAGACACCAGTTAGAGAGAGATTGTATCTTCCTAAGGAAAACACCAGTCAGAGAGAGATTGTATCTTCCTAAGTAATACTCCAGTCAGAGATATTCTGTATCTTCCAAAGGAGTATTCCAGTTAGAGAAAGATTGTATCTTCCTATTGAACTCCAATTAGAGAGAGGTTGTTGCTTCCTATGCAATACATCAGTCAGAGAGGGATTGTATCCTCCTAAGGAATACACCATTCACAAGGAGATTGTGTCTTCCTGAGGAATAATACAGACAGTGAGAGATTGCATCTTCCTAGGGAATACTCCAGTCTGAGATATACTGCGTCTTCCTAAGGAATACTCCAGTCTGAGATATACTGCATCTTCCAAAGGAATACCCTAGTCAGGGAGGGACTGCATCTTCCTATATAATACTCCAGTCGGAAAGAGACTATCTTCCTATGGAATACTCCAGTCAGAGGGAGATTGTATCTTCCTATGGAATACTCAGTCAGAAATATATTGTTTCTTCCTAAGTAAAACGTCAGTCAGAGAGCGACTGTTTATTCTTAAGGAATATTCCAGTCACAGAAAGATTGTATCTTCCTATGGAATACTCAAGTCAGAAAGGGTTTGTATCTTCCTATGGAATACTCAAGTCAGAGAGAGATTACATCTTCCTATGGAATACTCAAGTCAGAGAGAGATTGTATCTTCCTATGGAATACTCAAGTCAGAAAGGGATTGTATCTTCCTATGGAATACTCAAGCCAGAGAGAGATTGTATCTTCCTATGGAATACTCAAGTCAGAAAGGGATTGTATCTTCCTATGGAATACTCAAGTCAGAGAGAGATTGTATCTTCCTATGGAATACTCAAGTCAGAAAGGGATTGTATCTTCCTATGGAATACTCAAGCCAGAGAGAGATTGTATCTTCCTATGGAATACTCAAGTCAGAGAGAGAATGCATCTTCCTATGGAATACTCAAGTCACAGAGAGATTGTATCTTCCTATGGAATACTCAAGTCAGAAAGGGATTGTATCTTCCTATGGAATACTCAAGCCAGAGAGAGATTGTATCTTCCTATGGAATACTCAAGTCAGAGAGAGATTGCATCTTCCTATGGAATACTCAAGTCAGAGAGAGATTGCATCTTCCTATGGAATACTCCAATCAGGGGGAGATTGTAACTTCTTAAGGAATATTCCAGTAAGAGAGAGATTGTATCCTCCTATGGAATACTCCAGCCAGAGAGAGATTGTATCTTCCTAAGGAATACCCAAGCAAGAGAGAGGTTGTATTTTCCTATGGAATACTTCAATCAGAGAGAGATTGCATATTCCTTAGGAATACTCCATTTAGAGAGAGACTGTATCCTCCTAAAGAATACCCCAGTAAGAGATATACTGTATCTTCCAAAAGAATACTTGAGTCGCAGAGAGACTGTATGTTCCAAAAGAATACCCCAGTAAGAATGACTGTATCTTCCTAAGGTATATTCCAGTAAGAGAGATTGTTCCTTCCTGAGGAATAGTTCAGTCAGAGAAAAACATCAGTCAGAATGACTGATTTTAACCAAATAATTCATATATTGAAGCAACGTCAAATAAAGTGACTCAGTCTCGCTTAGAGGCACATATGAACAAGAGACGAACTTACCAGAATAACAGCATGAAACGAAAGTCACTCTGAGTGATCTTAAGCAGATTCAAACCACACTTCTCAAAAGCCTCATTCCTGGACCGATGAATTCTAAGTGCGTTTGCAAATTTAGTAAATGTTCTGCTATGATCTTAGGAGCACTGAATGTCTCCAAATGATCTTGTTGACAGAGCAAACTACATACTTGACACATCAATCCTCACAGGAAAGAAAGGAACGTGAAAATTTTATTAATTGGGAAATTAACTTTTTCTGTTTCCAAAATGGCTGTAATAAACGATGGTTAATGATGTTATAACAAACTTTTGTTTGTTTGTTTGTTTGTTTGTTTGAGAGAGAGAGAGAGAGAGAGAGAGAGAGAGAGAGAGAGAGAGACTGGGGCACATGGAAACCTTACAAATGAATGTAGGAAGCTAAATTATGTTACATGAAGTTGCATTATCATGAAAGATGTCACTGAAGCTGAAACAATAGTCCCCAAAGACAGATTAGGATGGGCGTCGGGCCGCTCTAACAGGACATGAAGGAGACACGCCGCCTGAGTAAAGGGTGGGCGTAACACCATTGAGAATTATCGGGCGGATAATGAAAAATGGAGGGAGCTGAGGAAAAACTAAGGGCGTTTGTGCCCGCCCATGGGAGAACGGTGGAATGGGGTGGGTGGGGGAGGCTATCAAAGACTCGTGTAGGTGGGGGAATGAAAGTGAAAGTGGAAGAGAAGCGGCCGGTGAAGATTCAGACTCGCTTAAGTACCAACGATTCGCTGGTCATAAGCTCGGTTTTTTCCCCTTTTGCCCTTCAGATAAAAAAAATACGTCAAACGTTATTGAAAATAAATTCTTATTCTTTATGTAAACCACACACACGCGCACACACCTATCTATCTATCTATCTATAAAAAGTTAAGTATATCTTAGTTTAACCAGACCACTGAGCTGATTAACAGCTCTCCTAGGGCTGGCCCTGAAGGATTAGACTTATTTTTACGTGGCTAAGAACTAATTGGTTACCTAGCAATGGGATATACATACTGTGAATCCGAACCACATTATAGCGAGAAATAAATTTCTATCACCAGAAACAAATTCCTCTTGTTCTTCACTGGCCGGTCGGAGATTCGAACTCGCGACCAATAGAGTGGTAGCTGAGAACGGAACCCGCTCACCCAGCGAGGAACTATCTATCTATCTATCTATCTATCTATTACATAAAAGCATAATGTTTGTAATATATACATATATATGTATGTATTCACAGTTAATATTTAGTATATACACATTTCATAAGTGCATATGAATGGGTGCTGTGCAGTGCTATTAAGATCTGGATTCCTTGAACAGAATAAATACAAATACTAGTATCAACAGAGAGAGAGAGAGAGAGAGAGAGAGAGAGAGAGAGAGAGAGAGAGAGAGAGAGAGAGAGAGAGAGAATCTGCCTTGACATGAAGCTGTCCATTTTTCAGCTTCATCACTGGAGAACAGAAGTAAGAGAATAACAGTATTAACATGATACCTTTCACGTAATGCACAATAATTGTGTACACAGGCAAATCTCCTTCAAAACCATAACCCTTTTAGGTTTCCCTTAAGGCAAGGCTATGCATATAACTCCCTATATCTGTCTATATCGATTCAGCAGTTAAAGGATGAAAAGGGCAGCTACTGTAGTCACTACCACTTTCATCCTTTAACTTTGCGGCTTCGCCTATTAAAAGAATCGACATGTGCACAAGAATATTATATATATATATATATATATATATATATATATATATATATATATATATATATATATATATATATGTGTGTGTGTGTGTGTGTGTGTGTGTGTGTGTGTGTGTGTGTACATATACATAGTCTGAATTTTATACGTCGAAAAATGTTCGTGTCATGGGTGCATTTTACGACCAGGGAAAGATCTTCATACAATATCAGTCGAGGACGCTACACAAAAAGATTCAATTACTTTCGACTCGACAGGGTTTGGACTGCTTTCATTCGGTGTTCCTATGTTAACTTTCCTTCTTTTAAACCAAGCAAACGTTTTTAAATGATTGTAAGCGTTACAATTAGCGTGACACGGAATAAAGACGAGGAACATGCTAAGTGTGCTTCCAACCTTCTCCTCTTGACACTGAGTGTTGTGTTCAATGCTGTTGTAACTTCAACACATCCAAGTTCCATGAGTAATCTTTATTCATAGCAGACTTCGAGACTTCGAAGTCAGTTAAAGATTCTCACGTAATCGGAAGAGCTTCCTAGCATCAATGTTTACGTGCGCGTATACAGCATGAAACCTCATAAGAATAAATTTTTCATTCTATTTTTTATTTTTTTTTTTGTTCTTTTACGGGTATAGGTACTGCCACAAATTCAGAAGGTTACATGATTTAGCACTTTGCTTCTTCTTGTTTTTCAGTCTCCTTCCTTCCCTTCTTTGGCGTTGGGTTAGTGTTCACGCGATCCCTGTTACGACAAATCAATATTGACCGACTTCTAGGATTCAATGTGCAGCCACGCAAGTGTGATATTTGGACCTTTGCGGGCTTCATCTAATTCCCAGTTCATACAGAATACGTAACTGCTGTAACGTAATATATCTACTAGCTGAGCTAGGTTTTTCTTCACTATGAGCACAACGTAATTCGGTTACTCAAAGTTTCTTCTTATGCAATAAATCTGGCCTCAAATCAATACTGTTAATATTGTTTGATAACTTATATAAGGATTCCCTATATAACTTAATCTGAAAATCTACAGCATATCTATTCCTACTTCTCTCATTTTCTTCACATTTCTCATCGACTGCTAAAAACCCTTGCGTCTTCTCAACTTCTCACATCCGGGATCTTTTGTTTTCTATAAGTTTAATTGGCTTTTTCACCCCTCACAGTTACGGGGTAACCTTGACCGAGTCTCGTCACATTGCATAACATATTACCAGTTCCTTTCTCATTTTTGTTTCATAAGACAAGACCAAAACTATAAAATTAGTGATCGATTCAAAATAATCTTACGGCAAGAATAAAGTTCCCGAGTAAAAAAAAACTACCATATACCTTAGACGTGATTTTTCTCCATTGAAACATCGCCTGCGTCTAAACATCCATACCTGAAAAAGGAAAAAAAAAACGATTTTAGATAAGCAATAATAAATAATAATAATAATAATAATAATAATAATAATAATAATAATAATAATAATAATAATAATATGTCCTGTTATATAGGACATGTTTAACAAAGATTCTATTCCCTTCCAATAATTATAATAATAATAATAATAATAATAATAATAATAATAATAATAATAATAATAATAATAATATGTCCTGTTATAAAGGACATGCTTAAGACAGGGTCTTTTCTTCCAATAATAATAATAATGATAATAATAATAATAACACGGAAAAAGTTAAAGTTAAGTATACCTTAGTTTAACCAGACCACTGAGCTGATTAACAGCTCTCCTAGGGCTGGCCCGAAGGATTAGACTTATTTTACGTGGCTAAGAACCAATTGGTTACCTAGCAACGGGACCTACAGCTTATTGTGGAATCCGAACCACATTATACCGAGAAATGAATTTCTATCACCAGAAATAAATTCCTCTAATTCTTCATTGGCCGGCCGGAGAATCGAACGCGGGCCCAGCAGACTGCTAGCCGAGAACGATATCGACCCGTCCAATGAGGAACTTAATAATAAATGTTCAACAACGACAATATAATAATAATAATAATAATAATAATAATAATAATAATAATAATAATAATAATAATAATACGGAAGCACAAATAATGGCTTCATAAAGCGAGAATATTTATAATTTGAACAGGAGTAATTCCCACAGACAAAAGAATGAGGGTGACAGATGCCACATACAAATGTTACTTTCCCCAAATTTCCCCTGGAAGTTCGCGGAGCTAATGGAGTCGTTGACTAGACAGGCAATTATAAAATTGAATAAGAAGCGCGCGGTCATCTCGGAAATTCTCACTCTCCCTCTCTCTCTCTTCCCTCTCTCCCTCTCAGGCAATTATGAAAGTGCGGTCATCTCGGAATTTCTCTCTCTCTCTCTCTCTCTCTCTCTCTCTCTCTCTCTCTCTCTCTCTCTCTCTCTCAGGCAATTATAAAATTAAATAAGAAGCGTGGTCATCTCGGAAATTTTCTCTCTCTCTCTCTCTCTCTCTCTCTCTCTCTCTCTCTCTCTCTCTCTCTCTCTCGGACAATTTAGGCGCGTTCCCTTATATCTGATATGCCTTTGTTGACCTAAGCAGTGAATTAGGTACGTAGTTGATAGTCGATGGCTGTGGGCCACATCTGGGGGAGAGAGAGAGAGTGAGAGAGAGATGGAAGAGCATTGACGAGAATTCTCAACATATACCGTTGAACGAGCAGGAATCTCTTATCTATATTCAAACTCAACTCAGTCAACTTTGTTATCGAATTTAAATTCAGTGCTGGAAATTATATTCATGGACGAAATTATCCAACCATACCGATGGATTTTATTTGCTACAGTAAGCCTTAGGGGAATCACTGTAAGATGTGCTCAAGGCCCCTTGTAGTGTCCCTTATGTCTATATACATTTGTATATTTTCATACTCTTCATCTTATTATCATTATTATTGAAGATTGTCATCGTTGTTTCATTTCGACAATGAAAATAAATAATAAGAACTATATTGTCATCTCTATACAATTCTTAACACCCATAAGACTCTCTCTCTCTCTCTCTCTCTCTCTCTCTCTCTCTCTCTCTCTCTCTCTTTCTTCTGATATTCCTTACATTTTACCTACCTATTTTTCCTTTCATTTGCACGTTGTACATTTTCCCCTTCAATGCTATTTTCATTAATCCATCTAATAATAATAATAATAATAATAATAATAATAATAATAATAATAATAATAATAATAATTTGTCAGAAATAATAAGGACCTGAGGACCACGCAAATAATAACTCCCCAAAAGAGTGAAACAGCAGGAGGCGGTGGAAATGAAATTGAAAATCAAGAGGCGACGAAGAAAAAAACAAGGAAATTTAAACGAGCTCTTCCCGAAATTAAAAGCTGCCCAATTCCACCGGCCAAAATAAAACGAGCGATGACACTGCCGCCGCTTTCGGGGGGTAAGAAATAACCTTGGTCACAGCCAGCGAGTTCATGGAACCATTTCCA
>NC_089744.1:36354098-36356598 GCF_040412425.1 Macrobrachium rosenbergii
ACAGTATATTGTATGTATGCCATAAAGATGAAGCACCAAGTAAAAGATCTTGGAATTACCATCTCTGGCGACTTTAACATGGTCTAAACATAGCAACAGAATCAAAGCAAACTGCCGCAAGCAATTAGCATGGACACAGAGCATTTTCAGAAAGAGCGCAACACCATGCACACGACAGGGGTGGTGTTGATTAACCTAATTGATCCCTCAGTGCAGTCCTCACACCTAACTAACTATGGACAAACAGAAACAATTTCATGAGAAAGGCTGATAAATTGCATGACCTTCCTAACTGTGCTAGGTTGAAGGCGATGCAACTCAGCAGTATCATCCAGCACAGGAATTAACGATTTAAAATTCTATTCAGTTACAAGGACAAAGAAGATTTAACTTAAACTCTTCCAACACACCCACTAAAAAAAAAAGAACCTTTGCCTTTCAACTCCACCGCCACCCAAGAATTAGAGTCCCACGCCTTTTACCTCAATTTCTGTCTCATCCTACCCTGTATCATAACCCAGCCAGGGCTCGTACATCATTACTTGCGCTCACGCCCTCCAGCCTATCGAACTGTCTACCTTACTGTACCTAGAATAGTAACGAATCAGCTGATACAAACATCTAAGTATAAGTTAGGCAATATCTTGGACGTCCTACCAGATGAGCCAAGATGCGTTGGTACAGGTCATTTCAACAACCCTAATACACGACGCAATTATAACTCCATCTAGCAGATTGCATTCAGTTTCGAAGCTAGATCCAACATCGTTGTTTTCAGTAACTGCAAAAAATAGCACAAGTCCACAAGCAAAGGGTCTCGATGAGGCAATCCCCCATATCCGGAAGAGTAGAACCGATCATCAGGTAATCTCTTTCTCATGAATTACAAAACAAACAAATTTTGGGAGATCGTCAGCCTGAAGGATTACGGCAGGTCTTACGTTTCCCAAAAGTCTTATTCTTTTGACAGGTTGTAAACGTTTCCCAAAGTTTCATTCTTTAGACAGGTTGTAAACGTTTTCCAAAGTCTTATTCTTTAGAGAGGTAGTAAACGTTTCCCAAAGTCTTATTCTTCAGACAGGTTGTCAACTTTTCCCAAAGTCTTATTCTTTAGACAGGTTGTAAACGTTTTCCAGAGTCTTATTCTTTAGAGAGGTAGAAAACGTTTCCCAAAGTCTTATTCTTTAGACAGGTTGTGAACGTTTCCTAAAGTCTTATTCTTTAGACAGGTTGTAAACGTTTCCCAAAGTCTTATTCTTTAGATAGGTTGTAAACGTTTCCCAAAGTCTTACTCTTTAGACAGGTTGTAAACGTTCCCAAAGTCTTATTCTTTAGACAGGTTGTGAACGTTTCCCAAAGTCTTGTTCTTTAGACAGGTTGTAAACGTTTCCCAAAGTCTTATTCTTTAGACAGGTTGTAAACGTTTTCCAAAGCCTTATTCTTTAGAGAGGTAATAAACGTTTCCCAAAGTCTTATTCTTTAGACAGGTTGTAAACGTTTTCCAAAAGTCTTATTCCTTAGACAGGTTGTAAACGTTTTCCAAAGTCTTATCCTTGAGAGGGGTAGTAAACGTCTCCCAAAGTCTTATTCTTAAGACAGGTTGTAAAAGTTTCCCAAAGTCTTATTCTTTAGACAGGTTGTGAACATTTCCCAAAGTCTTATTCTTTAGACAGGTTGTAAACGTTTTCCAAAGTCTTATTCTTTAGACAGGTTGTAAACGTTTCCCAAAGTCTTATTCTTTAGACAGGTTGTAAACGTTTCCCAAAGTCTTATTCTTTAGACAGGTTGTAAAATTTTGTATAGTATAAGTTTACAGAGTGATAACTGGTGATTTCCATTCTTTTATTTGATTAAATAAACTAAACAAGTAAAAAATGAGCCGAAGAAACTTCGGCGCAATCGAGTTTTCTGTACAAGGGTATAATGATGTATGAAACTCTCAACCGGCCGTGATGGCCTATGTCGTTCCGGTGCGAGAAGCACGATCATGGCTAACTAACCTTAAAAAAAAATAAAAACTACTGAGACTAGAGGGCTGCAATTTGGTATGTTTGATGATTGGAGGGTGGATGATCAACATATCAATTTGCAGCCCTCTAGCCTCGGTAATGTTTACGATCTGAGGGCGGACAGAAAAAGTGCGGACGAACGAACAAATAACCATCTGAATAGTTTTCTTTTACAGAAAACTAAAAATTGTCACGCTTCTTTGAGTAAGTCTGGGGTTCTCCTATCGGTCTTCATTCGTCATAGCAGGGAGACATTTTTTGTTTGTCATGGCTTGGAGTTTTCTTGAATAACTTGGAACTTTTTCACTTGGTCATATAACTCAGAAGTTTTAACCTCTCTTCCATCTAGCCAACTGGAACTTGCATAAAACAAAGATAAGAGAGGAAACTGCAACTGAAGATAACTGAAAAAATTTTCCATTTCATGATACGATGAAGACACTTTTAGCACGAACTTAAAAAACGAATATATACTAAATGATACTTAAAGA
>NC_089744.1:36359098-36366598 GCF_040412425.1 Macrobrachium rosenbergii
CGATTTCTTTGGCGGGCTTTGAAAATGATGTCTGTGAATTGTATAAATGTATATAAAATAATATAATATATATAACTATATATATAAATATGTATATATATGATATATTTAAAATATATATAATATATATATATATATATATATATATATATATATATATATATATATATATATATATTTATATATATATAATATATATATATATATATATATATATATATATATATATATATATAATATGTATACCTATATATAAATGTGTTTTTATATATATATATATATATATATATATATATATATATATATATATATATATATATATATATATTATATATACTGGCTGAGACTTCTAGGAAAAGGCGATACCTACTAAATGTACTCTGAAAAAAAAACAGGACCTGAAAAAACAAAATAATACGACAAAGAAGTAGAAAGATAAAACAGAAAGGCACTTGTGAAAGTGAAAAATATACGGACCAGTTAAAGTTTAAAAAAAAATGAAATTTCCGAATAGAAAAGACTTTTCGGGAAGGAAAAAAACACCTGCTGAAGAAGGACCTGCTAATGGATGATATAAAAACGAGAGGGCCAGAAATGAGAAAGTTTGGAATAAAAGAAGCGCACAAGAAGAGAGAGAGAGAAAAAGTCAGGGCAAGAAAGTTGATACGAAAGAAATGTAGCAAAAAAGCGGGCATGGCGAAGGGAGCGATAAGGAACTGCATAAGGAATAAGAGGAATAAGATGAAGTGGCAAAAGCAGAAGAAGGCAAAAATGTAAAAAAAAAAAGAACAAAAATAAAGCGAAGATTTGTGAGATAAAAAAGATTTGTAGGGTCTATGCATAATGAAGGTAAGCGATGGAAAGAGCGAAGATGGGAGAATTATGAAGATAAAATGCTAAAGAATAGAAAATAAGAACGAGAAAGAACATAAAAGAGAAAATGAGAATATGAAGCAACCGTCAGAACAAGGTCTCTGATAACAAAGAGATTGAGATGTATGACCCGAAAGGCAAGCGTAAAGAAATAAAACGATACATGACGAAATCAGAAATCAAGGAGAGAACAAATAACCTAATTATAAGAATGGTAATGACAAACATAAGATAATAAAGAATGAGATTAATAATTAAACAGTCTGCATAAGATCTAGCGGAAGCATTAACAATAACAAATAAGAAAATCTTTCTTCCAATAACAACCAATTTTATTTTGCAGTTTCTTGATGTTGCAGATCCACGTAGGTGTGAAGTGCCGTCAGTGAACTTCACGTGGTGGACTGTAGGCATTACTAAAGGGTGTTTGTATCCACTTTTTAGCCTTGTACTTTGCGTGGTGCACTGCAGGCACTGTTAAAGGGCATTTGCAACATCCCTTCAGCCCCTTGCAGCACCCACTATTTAGCCTTATAATTCACCTCCATTCCTGCTTCCTACCTTCAATCTTGCTGTCCAACCTCTCCAACTATTCTATTCAGTGCAACCGTGAGGTCTTTTTTTTTTTTTTTTTTTTTTGTCCCAGTTTCACCTTCAGATCCCTGTACTTGATTTCCTTTATTTTCTGGATCTCTTAATCTTGCTGTCCAACCACTCGTAACTCATCTTTTCACGGTCTTAGAAGCTGAATGTCCGAAAGCGCCCCGGTGCTTGGCTCAGCCTAAATTTCATAACTTGATTCCGTGTTACAGACTATTCTTTCCAGCCTTTAGCCCAGACTCGCCATTTAATCCCTCCTGTAACCTGTTCTTTACATTTTCCCATACCATTCTTCCTGCCGGCGGTCTTTCCATTCTTCACACTCCCATTTCTTGAAAATTTCAACTTCGTTTCTTTCTTTTATCGTTTCCCATTTTGTCTCGACTCTCTCACACCCTTTTTCTTTCCCTTCTCTGACCACTCTTTTCTTTCCGTTCCTTATCCTCTTTTTCTCTCACTTTGCTCATCTCCCGGTTCCATTCTTTCAATCTTCGACATTCTTCTTCTTTGACTCTTTTTCCATTCTTCTTCATTTTCATCCGTCATCCTTATTTCTCTCCTTTACTCACCCAATCCTTCGAGTTTTATGACCGGTTATTCTTTCGGTTAATTTTTTCCTGTCAGTCTGCCAACTTCCCTTTTCTTCCCGCTCTCCGACCTTCCTTTCCTATCCACTCTTCAACACCCTATTCTTTCTGGCCTTCACCCCTCCATTTCTTTCCAGTCTTCAACATCCATAATATTTCCAGCCTTCGGCCTTTCATTTCTTTCCCTTTTTTTCCAACAACCGCTGGGACCAGCTCCATCCCCCTCCCCACCCACCAACCCCACCCCACTTCTCATCATGTTCCCCTAATCACGCCTTGTATCATTAATCCTATTTACGTAACGATGATTCATCCAGCGGCCTCTATTCATGTGAAAGACTCTTTCCTCCTCTCCTGTGGACCATAATTTCTCTCTCTCTCTCTCTCTCTCTCTCTCTCTCTCTCTCTCTCTCTCTCGGCACATTGTTAGGAGTCGCAGCTGAAGACTTAGAAACCTGCGTTTGATCCCAGACCAAGGGAGGGAAGAAATGGAATGGACAATATCCTTAACAATTCAGTATCCCTCTACTGACCAACGCCGGGAATTTTGCAACTGGTAGTTCCTCATTGGACGGGTGGATACCGTTCTCGGCTAGCACTCTACTGGCCCGCGTTCGATTCTCCGACCGGCCAGTAAAGAATTAGAGGAATTTATTTCTGGTGATAGAAATTCATTTCTCGTTACAATGTGGTTCGGATTCCACAATAAGCTGTAGGTCCCGTTGCTAGGTAACCAATTGGTTCTTAGCCACGTAAAATAAATCTAATCCTTCGGGCCAGCCCTAGGAGAGCTGTTAATCAGCCCAGTGGTCTGGTTAGACTAAGGTATATGTACTTAGTTTTGGAACTGGTTGGTGGGTAACTGTTGTGGGTTGCAGCTGAGTGCGGGAAAAGAGAGAGAGAGAGAGAGAGAGAGAGAGAGAGAGAGAGAGAGAGAGAGAGAGAGAAGGAAAATGACACGTGAGTGGACCTCCCTTGGTTACGATTTATATAATTATATTATTTAAAGCAGTAAAGCCTCGACAAGCTAATTCTGACCCTATCTCAGTAAAACTATCCATCATATATTTTTCTTTCCATTTCCCTCTTTCCTCCTACGCCCCACCTCTCTCTCCCTCTCTCTCTCTCTCTCTCTCTCTCTCTCTCTCTCTCTCTAAAGTGGGAGGGGTACGATCTTCTGTCAATCCTTATGCAAATATGAAGCGGGTTGCTCTCAAGTCATGAATTTCATCACGTTTATAAAGAGAAGCAACGCGTACCAAAAACTGTTGGAATAAACTCAGTTAACGCGCAGAGAGAGAGGGAAGAGAGAGAGAGAGTGAGAATTAGGCGAACTTCAAGCTATGTTAGGGGTTTTTATTGTAGCTGTGAAAAAATACTAGCTTCAGCTATAAATAATCCTAAAACTTAAAATTCCATATCATCTCTCTCTCTCTCTCTCTCTCTCTCTCTCTCTCTCTCTCTCTCTAAGACAATGTTTACATATACAGTAACTCTACTTTTTTCGGGTCAAATTCTTACTTACTTTACTCTAGCGTAGTGGAAGCAGCTGCTCTATTCATTCTACAAAAATGCGAGAAAGGGGCACGAATTGTTCAAAACGGTTAAAAAATACACATGATATCACCAGTAAAAATATGAAAAACAAAAAAGAAGACCACCCCATATTTGCAAAAAAAGTATTCCAGTAAAAATCTGTCCGTACGCTGTATTGAAGATATGCAGTGAAAAGCGTACATTTCTTGCTCATCGTAAAATCGGGAAAAAATGTGTTATTTCTGAACTAAAATGAACTGAACTAATTTCAAGACAGCGTTCCAATAATTATTTACTACGTTCATTTTCAGTTCAGTTTCCTACCTGAAAAGTATTTGGCTTGCCGACCAAACACACTCATTTATATTTTCAAGCTGTTATCCGACCATGAAGTAGCACGATTTTTTCCTTTTTTTATATTTACCCTTAAGCCTGGACTAAGTCAAGTAACAAAGGTATCTATTTCCATAAACTTGCGCAGAGATGTGTGCGTTACAAAAAAATTTTCAGCAGACCAAAATCTTATCAGCAATTACAGACTTTGATTGAACGTCGTGTGTTTGCAAGGCAATAGATCACGCAGCGAAATTGAAGCTACCCATAAGTACTCCTTGACAATGGGTTACATTATTTAAGTTTTTAAATTTGTTTCTGTTCCCATTTCTGTGCAGTGTTACATCTGAAATCTTGAGAGACGATTTCATCATTGCACCCCATGCATCAATGAAAAGTATTTAAGATAAACACATCCAGTTCTCCCGTGGCTTCAGTCGATATAAATATGGCTTTGGATAACATCAGTAATTTTGTAACACGACATCTCTTACAGATCAGTAGCAAAGGAATTGTGTAAGAGACTTTCTTGACTATATTCTCGCAGATCTAAAAGTTATCATCATTAACTAACTTTTACAACATGAATTTTTCAAAATGATGGTGGTAAAGCTTTGACCAATTTGTTTTGGCCTCAGCGTGTGAATTCTAGGATTCCTTGAAAGCAGGGATACTAAGCCCTCTCAAAATGTCGCAAGTGTAGTAACATATTTTACCGGAGGTTCTTGCTTTTCCTTGGCTGGAGAATGTCCTTCTATTTGCCTGTTACATTTCTTCTGTTGATAGCTTTAGGCTTATCTATATCTATCTATCTATAACAGTGGTTCTCAACCTGGGGGGCGGCCCCCCCAGGGGGGCGTCAGCAATATCTAGGGGAGGCGCGAAGCCTAGGGAAAAATAAAAAAATTCTAGAATTATATTCGTTATTTTCTTAACAAGAGTGAGGAACTAATATCCAGAAGTTTATAAAAAATGAAAAAGCATCGCCTTTTAACGTTAGTTTCCTATAGTCTACCACTTTAGTTAGACTTGCTAGGCTTATAATTATTTTGTAATTATTTACCTCCCTCCCTGTCCCTCGAAACTCCTTCTCTTTCTCTTTTTTATTTATTTTCCTCCTAATCTGGGAGGGAATTTTACTCATAGATGCAAGGGGGCCATGGAGGGAAGGACCAGCTATTAGAGGGGGCGTGGTAATAAAAAGATTGAGAACCACTGATCTATAACATCATTTATGTGTGTCTAAGCAGTACGCATAGGTTAATACATTTAAATATCTAGAAAGTACACTGTTACAAAATATCACAGAGTTTGGTGGAATAAATAAGACTAATATTATTACTTAAAAATGCTAAATGAAACTATTATCATTCATTCCTTCAGTGCCAATGGCATAAAAATGGGATTCTTTAATGCTATGTATAAATTGTTGTTGCTTTTTCCCAAGCATTATTTTGTTAAAACCTCTCTTTTATGGAAGATACGACTCTCCCTTCCATAATTTCGTGGAGTACAGCGTTGGAAGCTTGTCCGCAACAACAGTAACTGTGTAGTTTTTTTTACTTACTTCTTTTCCACAGCAGCTGCGAGGCATCATCTCCCACATTTCCAAACTCGCTCAGCATCATGGAGCGCAGAGGTTACTTTGGGATAATCCCGAATATTCGTCGGAAACTCTTTATAGGAATTATCAATCATGATCTTATTATTTCTACGACACTCATATTATTCGAAAAGTTGATTACGGAAAGAAAAAACAACGCGAAAGGTGGTTGAAGATATTCAAGGAAAATTAAATAGGTGCTGACATAAAACTGTGACAAACAAACTTAAACTAATGAGAAAACTGGAACCAATAAAGTAGCAATAACGCAAAACAAAGTTAAGTCGCAAAACTAAAAAAAAATGCTATACAAACCGAGAATTAAAGAAAAACAACTACAATTACAACAGATAATGCCATAGGAGCTCGTTTTCTACATCAATATCAAGCTGAGTATTCGCGGGTAGAATTACTCATTGTCCCCGGAAACTGCGCTAACAGCATTCACTGTAACATGCCTAACTATGTACTGATAAAGTATCATATTATATGCATAAAATAATTTATCCTCCAACGTTCTTATTCTTCTCAATTATGAAGACTATCCAATTACTCTTAACTTCCGCATCAGGTGAATCCTTTATGCGAGTGGCTAATGCTGAATTCCTCTAATAATTAAAACTTAGATTTGAACCCTGAAACTAAAATTAAAATCCTCTGGAAGATTAAGATATTAAACTAATTTTCAGGAGGACATCAATGAAAACCATAAATTAATTCACTATCTCCTATAGAGATTATCAGACTGATGATGATCTATGAAATTTCGGCTATAAAGCCAAACACTGAAGGGGCACTTGCAGTCATTTAGGGATTAAGACAGTGAAAAGAGGGAGTTGCAGTGGTTGGACAGCAAGATGGAAGCAAGAAGGAGGGAATGGAGGTAAGGTAAAAGAATAAAAAGCTGGTGCAGCTAGAAGTTCCACGATATCAGTAATTTTAAACTCAGTTTTCTTCGGGTATAGAGAAAGTGTACAAAAATGTGACGGATAAATATATCTTCAAGGCGTTTCCATTTTCCCCTGAAAGCATTTCTGCAGAAATTATTCACAAATGATTTTGGATAATTTACACTTGTTACTTCCTTTCCTGAACGGTAATTGTACTAATTCTACGCTGATAGGATGGCTCGCGATTAATCAAAAGAACAACAGATAGATTTGTTATTTTTTCAATTTTTTTTATTTAATCTATACACCTTTTTCAATCCCCCATACATCTAGACTAAACTTTCGTCACGGATTTAAGGTTTTGGTTGGTATAATTTACACGGTAAAACAGCCGGCTCTCAGTACGTATCCTTTATACGTCTATACACGTTGTCTCTCAAGCTTGTACACAATCCACTGAGTAACTGGCTCTAATCTTTCCAGCTAAAGCTTAACATTAGTAAACTTTTGCGCTACGGATTTTAACTGTTTGTCCTTAAAGTTTACCAAAATAAATAAATAAATAGATAAATAACACAGACGAGTTCTTTGTCGGTCCGTCCTAATGTCTCCAGACAGTCTGAATGCTAAGCAGACATGTTTTTATCCGTTTTCTTTCCATCCCCTCCTGCATTATTTTTATGGCAATTACAGCACGACCGTAATTTCCTTCCCTTTTTAACGAGGCAAACACGGAAACGATCATTAATGAGTACAATGTCATCACACCGTCAGCAAAAGACTTCTAAAAACTCCTTTGTGCGAGTGATGAAATGCGATAGAGGGGGGGAAGACCGTCGGCCATCCTGTCACAAAAGCAGAGGTGGGGCAGGGGAGGAGGAGGGGGAAAGAGGAGGGGTAGGGAGAGAGGGGAAGGGAGGGGCAGAAAAGAGCTAATGGTGACGGGAAAGGGATTGAAGTGAGGGGCTTTGGAAATAGGAGAGAGAGAGAGAGAGAGAGAGAGAGAGAGAGAGAGAGAGAGAGAGAGAGAGAGAGGAAGATAAAAATGAGGAAAGGGAATGAACATGCAAGAATTTGG
>NC_089744.1:36371598-36396598 GCF_040412425.1 Macrobrachium rosenbergii
TTCTTTTCTTCCTGAAGTCCTGGCTTTGGTTTACCTAATAATTTAGAATTAATACCTCACATCTCTCTCTCTCTCTCTCTCTCTCTCTCTCTCTCTCTCTCTCTCTCTCTCTCATTAGCCCTTTGTTCGCGAATATATGGCGGCGTTCCGCTAATTTTTTTTTTATTGTAGCGCTTTGATGTTGCCGGTATTAAATGCATTCATCGCATAATCTATTTCGGTAAAAAAATCTACCGCTCGTTTCCAGGGCAATTATATGACGGCGGTCCCTCATGGCATGTGCAAATTTAGGGTAAAAGCCCGCGTAATTTGCATAATTGTGAAAAACGCGGCATGGCAGTTTTCAAGATAAACGAATTATGTTTAGCTTTATTTCCGCATCAAGGGTCGCATTCATGATGAGTCGCTGAAATACAAGACCTCAATCATTTACTGGGATATTCGGAGGACCCCAATAGTCATCAAAGTCTTTATGCATCCGGAATACTTGGATCAATTATCCAGTTAAGTATCTTAATGCAATTACTGAAATTTCGCCAATTTTCGGAGCAAAGTTGTATTGCTACTGATAAATGCAAACAATAATTTCAATTTAAAATTTAGGCCAAAGGCCAAGCGCCAGGACCTATGAGGTTATTCAGCAATGAAAGGGAAATTGAGAGTAAAGATGGTTTTAAAGGTGTAACTGGAGGGAGACCTCGCAGTTGCACTATGATACAATTGTTAGGAGAAGGTGGAAAGTAAGGTGGAAGAAGGATAATATGAACGGAGGTACATTTAAAGAAATGAAAGGAGTTGCAGCTAGGGGCCGAGGAGCCGCTGCAAAGAGCCCACAGTGCAACTCGTGAGGTGTACTGGTGGCACCACTCCCCTACTGGGCCACATGAAAATAAGGAAACACGATTCATCCCTTCGAGAAAATAACTGCTGTCTCTGCAGAACAAATTTTTGGTGTGTGAGAGCTGGAATGAGACACTGAGACAGCGATATGAGGCTTGATATTGCACCTTTTTCCATGAAAACAGGATACGAAATGATGCATCAACCAGGAAAATCCTCACATTCTGGTGCCATTTATTAGGAAAAGCGTCTGTCAATATCAGACACTGTCACACAAGTGCTGAATAAAGAATGGGCCCCCATGGAGAAAACTTCCACAACAAAAGTTACTTCCTGTAACTACATAGGAGTATGATACTCACATGTATTTATAATTATTCTTGGGAAAGAGAATATAGTGAGGAGGAGAGCTTGCCTGATTATCTGTTGGTAAAGAGGAGAAGGATGAGCAATTTGATGAAGTAATGGTGAGAAGACGAGTGGATGGAGGCATATCTGATCATCATCTGGTTGAAGCCAAAGTCCAGACACATAAGAGCTGGACAGGAAAGGGCAGAAATGTAGAAATGTGAGAAGAGTGTATAAGGAGCAAATGGAAGAACTATGGACTAAGCTTAATGACAGAAATGAAAGACGTAAATGAAGAGTAAGTAAAATTTACGGCACGGTCAGAGGAAAAGCCTGTGCAGTGTTTGTGGGCACAGGAGGGTAGGAAATGGAAATAAAAAAAGTAAGATGTGGGATGAGGAAATAAAAGGTTTAGTGAGGGGGAAAAAAGATTATTCGGGGTGAAATTTTGTTCCATGGGTATTAAATAATCTTTTGGAAGAAGTGATAGGACAAGACACAGAAGGGACAGTGAATGTGGATGCAACTTTGAGGGATAAGTGAGAGAGAGAAAGTATCAAGAAGTAAATATAAAAGATCACAGCATGTTGAGAGAAGAGCTGAGTCACAATATTAGTGAAGCAAGGAGAGGTAGCATGGTATAATTAAAAGATTAGGAACAGACTTGGATTGCCTATGGAAGCCAAGGTGGGAATGTATGGAGGAATCTTTTAACCGACTCTTCTTCATGGAAATGAAGTGTGGGTGTCGAATGCGAATGAAAGAAAAGAAGTTGAAGCTGCTGAGTTGAGTGCACTACTGATGGGCCCTCTATGTAAGAGTAATAAGCAGAGCATTATAGTGTGCAGAGGGTTCAGCTACGACTCAACAGTTAAAAGCATGAATGTGTCAGTGAAAGTGTATTGGTTTTTCTCTGGTGCCACCCCTACACATACACACACATATACTGTATATATATTATATATATATATATATATATATATATATATATATATATATATATATATATATATATATATCACATCTGTCTCATGCGGTGATCTCTCTTCTTAAAACCCACAGACCAACTTTGAAATAACGGACGGGAGGGGAGGGCTTCTTTATTCCCCATTCTCTTTCCCCCACCTCCAGGATAATGGCGGGAGGTGGAAAGAATAATCTAAGTCAATGACCTTCACCTTCAAATATTTAAAGAAGAACAGAGTCCAGCTTTAAGACCGACCCCATTGAAGTTCTTACCTTACTTCCACTAGTACAAAGGGACAAAGGCTTTTACTGTGGGAAGGGTGGAGGGAAGGGGAAAACAAGGGGCAGACAGGGGGGAATGGCAGTGGAAGGGGGAAGAGAGAGAGGGGGCGATGGGCCTGAAGGTGAATATGGAGTGGTTTGAGCCAATATTTGGACTCCTCTCGTCCCCTGACTTCGGATCTTCTTTATCATCGTCATCGTCGTCGTCGTCGTCTTCTTCTTCTTCTTCTTCTTCTTCTTCTTCTTCTTCTTCTTCTTCTGCAGTGCGTTTAACTTTCTTCTTTCAACAGAAAAATCATCAGACTTTATCTTCTCATCTTCCTCCGTCATTTGTTTTTCCCAAAACTTTGTCATGCTCAGGAAGGACACGGATGACCTGGTACAGTCATAATTAGAGATATTAATGTGGAATTTCTTCTTTAGGGTATTTCTTCTTCAGGATTATCAGTGATCTATACATAATCAAGAAATAAAATTTTTCCCTTTCAATTATGAGATTTTTTCATTATGCTTCAAATATTTTAAAATACTCTTGAAAAAAAATTGCCCAAATCAACATCACATTCAAAACGAAAAGAAACTCAGGTTAAGTGTTTCTGAATGCAGAGCCAAACACGACGAGATGACTCATAGTTCATAAGTCATTTGATGACGCAGTTTTCTTTACTAATGATCAACATACAATTACAATACATCTGACTAGCGGTCTTAATACATAACAAGACCGTTCAACATTTACCTGACTTATTCATCAAAAGGCATCTGAAAACAAAATATAATTTTATTCAAGCAACGCTAATTTGAATACGCAGCAGTTAACAAATTTGGCTCAACAATGGTCTAATTCTTTCTTGTGCCATCACAGTCTCCAGTTACCCTTTAAAGCAAAGTAAAGAAAAGCAACTGTAAAACTGAAAAGAGAAAAACTCATTAAACAACGTGAAACATCATGCACAGTTTCTACAAAAACAATGTACTGAAAATGAAATAAAAGAAATTAAGTCACAACACAGTCATTAAAATAGAAAAACTACATTTCAAATAATGCTTTTGTCTCTTGCCCTCAAATCAACAACGCATTAGATATCAAGCGTTTAGAAAACGACCTAAGCCAAGTTAGAAGAAATAAATTCTTAGTCTAAGAAACGGACGTAACTGAGAGAAGTTCTCTACGACACAATAACGATACAGAATGTTGCCGTTTCAAAATTTTCATTTCCAAATCCCCGATTAACGAATTTTCATCCGGGGCTTAACACGCCATGCCAGTGAGAAAGAAAGCCTGCTTACATAATTTAAGAGTAAATAATTCTCTGGATACGGGAACATTTTGCCCCTATAATGTGAGAGACTGCACACACCACATTAACTGATTTTGGCACTGAAAATGGCAGACATAGATCGTTATGTTGAACTAACTCATGCTTAGCTTAAAATCATGAATGTTGAACTAAGCATTAGTGTTGCGAAGACATCAGATGGTTATACGTTTCCAACTTGGGGTAAATATCAGCGGAATACATCAAATATTCCATTAACGTACTTACTACAACAAAGGTAAAACGAGGTAAATTAACTACGCACGCATTTCGCGGGCTGAGTCCACAAACCCATTCTTATTACCAGCGCCATCAATGGAGGAAATGACTTTGCCCCTCTTAGGGAATATGTGTGTGTGTGTGTGTGTGTGTGTGTGTGTGTGTGTGTGTGTGTGTGTGTAAAAGAAATACTTTCGGTAACGGATTACCAGAAATGGATGAAACTTGGGGAAAGCCCCCACTAAATGACCTATAAAAGGATTTAACTTCTGGAAAGCTAGTTTTCGCAGAATCCATTCCAGATCCTCATCTGGAATCACTGAGAGTCAGTCATTTGGAGGGGAAAATAATTCCATACGTTAACAATATTTGACTCTTCGCTAAAAGCTTCAGAAACTTTCTCCACACTTTAATCCAGTTCGTCACTCCATGGGAAAAAAATAAAAACGCACTGAAAAGATATCAGATCTTCCATTCACCCAGACATCTGAAAAAATGTAATGGAAATACAGCGAAGATTTTTTTTCAGGCGTTTAATGTCATGCTGAAAAAGGGGGAAAATGTTTTGGTGATTTCTTGTTTAACTTTGTTCATTAGTAGTCATTAAAAGCCCATTATCAAATACAGCATCCTTTCTGTCTTTGTAATTCTCTTCTCTCTCTCTCTCTCTCTCTCTCTCTCTCTCTCTCTCTCTCTCTCTCTCAATGAAAGCATTTCATTGAACTTGAGCGATTTCCTCTCTCTCTCTCTCTCTCTCTCTCTCTCTCTCTCTCTCTCTCTCTCTCTCTCTTTCTTAATGTAAGCATTTAATTGATCTTGTGTGATCTCTCTCTCTCTCTCTCTCTCTCTCTCTCCTTTTCCTAATGTAAGAATATAATTGAACATGTACGATCTCCTCTCTCTCTCTCTCTCCCCTTTTCTTAATGTAAGCATCTAATTGAACTTGTGCGATCTCATCTCTCTCTCTCTCTCTCTCTCTCTCTCTCTCTCTCTCTCTCTCTCTCTCTCTCTCTCCTTTACTGCAATAATTTCACCAAAGGCATAAGGTAAAACAATGAGAGTACAAAAAGCAAAAACCAAGAGCATTACTAAAGTATGAATTTTTCCACGTAACCAACAGAGTGCTAAAGGACTGCAATCCAAGGAAAAAAAACACATTTTCCAAGTCCTTCCTTTTGTCTTCTCCTTCTCGCTAATCCTCGACGGAAACCACAGACGACCGAAGTCGGCAATAACATTTTGTCCGGAGAGTGCAATCATATTCTAATGAGATGGCAATTCCCTATTTACGATAAGAGGCAAAGAGGCAAAACAGAGCGTCTGGTGATGGCAGTGGGGGTAGGGTGGAAGGCTCGGTGAGAGAGAGAGAGAGAGAGAGAGAGAGAGAGAGAGAGAGAGAGAGAGAGAGAGACAGCAATGAAGCCATTTGATGTGCTCCGTTTTTCTTCTTTGATGTTCGGTAAATGGTTTCCTTATTGTTTTATGATTGCCTATTTTCAAATAATTTCCAAGCCTTTTCACTCACACCTATCTGAACATACAGAATCACAGTTTTTTACAATAAACGTAGGAATCAAATTAATTTCAAAAGAGTTGAGTGAATAAATCAATCAGTACAGGAATACTGCAATCATGACCATATTGACAGCAAGTAAGGGACGTTACCACATTATGAATATGAGAAAATACGAAAAAAAATTCAACACAAAAATAAATTTTTTTTATACCATAATACACACAAGAAGCACTAATTTTGTTAATAAACAAACACAACGAATTTGCTCACGGAAAAAAAGTCCACAAATGAGAACATGTTTGTATATACATACAGACATGCATATACTGTATATATATATACATACATACATACATACATACATACATAAATATATATATCTATATATGCGTGTGTGTGTGTATGGATGCACATACACTAATATATATATATATATATATATATATATATATATATATATATATATATATATGATATGGGTTCGATTTATACCGGGGATCAGAATTACTTCATATTTCTTGTAAATGGATCTAAGGTTTTGTAGTGACAAGCGTATCTTAAAAGTTAAGAGGGCACTGTGACCATTACAATACATACGTATCTGGTAAAAAGTGACCAGTAGATTCTTAAAGTTAATATATATATGATATATATATATATATATATATATAATATATATATATATATATATATATATATATATATATAATATATATATATATATATATATATATATATATATATGTATGTATGTATGTATGTATGTATGTATATACATATATATATGTGTGTGTGTGTGTAATTATAATTATAAACACACAAATAAGCTCGTGATTTGATTATCAACGGAAGGCACTGGAAGTATTTAAAAATTTTTGACAGAGGCAATTGATTTCGTGTACGTTACATATCTCCGGGAAAGAAAGTGATACAAAATGTATACAACACGTGAGCAAGAAGGCTGTTACAAAAAAAAAAAATACTATAAAACTATAATTGGACAGTTACAAGTAGAAACAATGTCTATCCAGATTGCTGCGCTACTAATAACACAAACGAGGCATAAAGGAAAAGAAATTGCCAATTAAGTTCATCGAATACAATTCCAACAAGTAAGAGTTTTCTGTACAGTGTATAAAGCTGTATGAGACGCGACCCATGAAACTTTCAGCCACGGCCCGATGGTGGCCTGTCCTATAGCGTTTCCAGACGCATGATCATGGCTAACTTTAACGTTAAATAAAATAAAAATTACTGAAGCTAGAGGGCTGCAAATTGGTATGTCTGATGATTGGAGGGTGAATGATCAAACATACTGTACAGTATATACCAATTTGCAGCCCACTAGCCTCTTAGTTTTTAAGATCTGAGGGTGGACAGAAAAAGTCCGGACGGACAGACAAAGCCATCTCAACAGTTTTTTTTACAGAAAACTAAAAAACAGGGTAACGAATTGTCAATTAGTGCATAAAACCAGATAAACATCCAAATATGAACAGTATAATGCAAAGACGTACTGTACCTATCCTCGGACCGATCCTACTTTCCGACTATATAATTAATAATGGTGACATTAATAAATCCTCTAGCCAGTAACACACAGAAGCAGTCAAGGGATGCTCATGAAGCTCTTCATCATTTTATTAATAATAAGGCTGTCTACTTTATAAATACTCGTATGCTACAGTTCAGATTTGAATTACGACATAAAATACGATATTAGTGGCTTCAAATTTGGGATTACACACACACACACATATATACATATATACTGTATATATATATATATATATATATATATATATATATATATATATATATATATATATATATATATATATATATACATACATACATACATACATACATACATACATATGTATGTGTGCAATTGGGCATGTATGTGACACACACATACACACACACACACACACACACACACACACACACACACACATATATATATATATATATATATATATATATATATATATATATATATATATATATATATATATATATATATATATATTACCTGCGAGCCATGGCGAAGAATGCAAGAAAGTCAATGCAACAAATAAATTATTTCCGGCGCGCCTTCGTCAGTTACAGCCTTGAGCATAATGCTGTCATTCTAGGCGTCACCCTACCAGCCCAGTCACACAGCACCGTCTTCCTCATCTCCTTTTATTATCATAACTGTCATTAAATCTTCTACGGAAAGGGCCAACCACAACAATGTGAGACGCGAAGTCTCTGTAGGAAGGTATAAATTGTCATTCACATTACGTTCCGCCAGATTGCGCAGCAAATACAGACGTAGTTACAAAACTAAACATGATGTTTTACTAAGCTCTATTCGCACATTAATTGAGACACGATTCGTCAACACTTTGGTTTTCCGTAGAAAATGATTCAGTGTTGTTTACAGTTCGCCAAGACAGCGGATAACATTAACGCCATATTTACGAAACCTCTCTCTCTCTCTCTCTCTCTCTCTCTCTCTCTCTCTCTCTCTCTCTCTCTCTCTCTCTCTATTTTCTCCACTTCTAAAACATACTTTACAAATATAGTATCAATTATCCATCCAAGAAAATATAAGAAATTAAGTAACTATAAATAGGCCTAAGGTTACACAAAAGCAGAATTTGCTCTCTCTCTCTCTCTCTCTCTCTCTCTCTCTCTCTCAAACATCCTTGATAAGGAATGAGGATGGTATGTATCCTCTGCCCACGAAGCTTGGAGAAGATATTTTATTTTTAATTTGGTTGGCATTCCTAATATTGCTGGGTTTGCAGACAGTCTTCATCAGATTGGAAGCAATTTTCAATTATAGTTTTTCATTTATTACTTTTTTGTTATTTTCCTTTAAGCTTTTTTTGGACCTTTACGTTGCATCAGTACAAAGATTTATCAGGTGAGGTTTAACTATAAAAAATGTAGTGTGATTATATTTTCATATTTCTAATCAAACATTGTTATCATGCTTCCCCTCCGCATTACTTACCTTTGCTGCACAGATGTATGCACAGGTGTCTGCAGTCATCAGAGACTGAGACAGACAGACAGACAGACTCTTTGGAAGAAGAAAACCAAGTCCGGCTGATGAAGAGTTAGAGGAATGTATTTCTGGTGATAGAAATTCATTTCTCGCTATAATGTGGTTCGGATTCCACAATAAGCTGTAGGTCCCGTTACTAAGTACCCAATTGGTTCTTAGCCACGTAAAATAAGTCTAATCCTTCGGGCCAGCCCTAGGAGAGCTGTTAATCAGCTCAGTGGTCTGGTAAAACTAAGGTATACTTAACTTTTTCATTCACGAATAATCAGGAGTTTCACAAGCGAACTTCTAATTCTTTCATAATAATAATATACAGTAAATATAAAAAACAAATAGCTGTAAAAAGAGTTAATTACGAAAGAAACTGACGATAAAAACAGAATCATTACAAAACAAAATAAAGAATTACTTCATCCCATGGCAAAACAGCGTCAGAAATAACTCACGAGAAAAAACTTTAAAAACTCATTCATTATAAACAAATGGCTCTAAAAATTAATTCTTTATGGAACAGAAAGGCGTCGAAAATAATTTATTACGAAACAAAATGATGCAATAAAATAAAATAGCGTTACAATAACACAATAGGAGAAAAATAACGATAAAATAATGAAATATGGAGCAAAACTGCGTCAAAAACTCATTCAACACAAAACAAAAAAAAAAAGGTCATAAATGATCTCATTACGAATTCAGGCGCATACCAAAAAAAAAAAAAAACCTCCAGAGAAGAGGTGAAACCCCAGCGTAAGTTTGTGTATACAAAGTCTCTTCAACTTCAACTTAGCCATAAACTAAGTTGATATCATATAACCCACGATAACTTGCGGTGGTGGTCAGATTCTCATCCCAAACCAAACATTCACGTCAAATTCTCGACAACCCCAACTTTTAGTTTTCTCAACACCATAGGAGTTCTCCACCTTAGCCTCCACGAAGTTTAGCAGTTTTCTCAACACTCTGGTCTTCTCAGTTTGCTCACGCTTCACACTTCCTTTGTTTTCAGGCCCAATACTCCTCCTCCTCCTCCTCCTCCTCCTCCTCCTCCTCCTCCTCCTCCTCCTCCTCCTCCTCCTCCTCCTCCTCCTCCTCCTCCTCCTCCAGATTCCGTTCAATTTCCTGTTCTCGGTCTCCTGCCGGTCTTCGATTCCTCGGCTTTTCTCGGAAGATCTAATCTTATGACTGCTGGTACACCTGGTTCCCTTGTACTCTCCATAATCTTCTTAATCCTCTAATTGCTTCTTTTGTTGCAAAGAACTTCTCGGAATCTCTCTCTCTCTCTCTCTCTCTCTCTCTCTCTCTCTCTCTCTCTCTCTCTCTCTCTCATTTTCCTGCTTTTTATTTACTTAATACCTTGGTGTACTGGGAGGAAAATTTTAGATGATCATTTTCCATTGTTCATAATTCTAACAACTCTCTCTCTCTCACTCTCTCTCTCTCTCTCTCTCTCTCTCTCTCTCTCTCTCTCTCTCTCTCTCTCTCTCTCTCTCTCTCTCTCTCTCTCTCCTGATATTATCATTCCCTATAAGTACTTAAAACCTTGACACATGGGAAGAAAAATTTTGGGCGTCCATATGCATATTCCTAACAAAACTCTCTCTCTCTCTCTCTCTCTCTCTCTCTCTCTCTCTCTCTCTCTCTCTCTCTCTCTCTCTCTCTCTCTCTCTCTCTCTCCTAATATTACCTTATACGTACTTAAAACTTTAACACATGGGAAGAATAATTTTGGACGTTCATTTGGTTCATATTCCTAACGTAACATAACTCTCTCTCTCTCTCTCTCTCTCTCTCAAAAATATTCGTCCACGCACTGTCCAGCATCAGATTCATCTTCATTCTAAATACACGACATTTTAAACTTCCAAATATTAAAAAAGGGAAGCTCTAATAGACGTTCATGTATCAAATGAAGAGTACTATTATTCCATTAGAAACATAATTCCTCTCTCTCTCTCTCTCTCTCTCTCTCTCTCTCTCTCTCTCTCTCTCTCTCTCTCTCTCTCTCTCCCCAGAGTTTTTCCCATTATGAGTACCCAGGAAAAACTGATAAAACAATAGCAACTAATTTGCATTCATTATCACACGTAATTTAATGGGTAAAATGTTAATGGGTAAAATGTGCCTGCCTAGTCGTAAATTTCGCATGTATATATATATTTCGCACCTGCAATAACATAGCGCATAAGGCTTCTTTTAACACCGTGGAAATGTAATAAAGGCCAATACTTATTAGTTGTTCAATAGGAATAATAATATTAAGACAAAGAAAATACTAGAAATGTCAGGTATATAAGTAGCTGCATACATATATCCAAATACACACATATATGCATAGGTTGATGGGTGGATGTTAGTATATATAGTGTTGTGTGTGTGTCTGTGTGTGTAATTTTAATAACCACAATACCCTCTGTTATATGTATAGATATATATACATAATATATAGTATATATAATATATATATATATATATATATATATATATATATATATATATATATATATATATATATATATATATATATATATAAATCTTAATATATACAATAAATTTTAATATCCACAATGAGAGAGAGAGAGAGAGAGAGAGAGAGAGAGAGAGAGAGAGAGAGAGAGAGAGAGAGAGAGAGCCAAGAAGTATAAAAACATGAAAAATGACTGACATCCACATATAACAGCGTTGTCAAAGGTTAAAATACTCTCAATTTTCCGAATTATAAAAAATATAACTTTTACAATGATGCCTCCAATTACCTATAAATAATTACAATATGGGAAAAGGGCAATATTAACAACAGCCGTTTCCTAAAAGAAATAATAAAAATATGGCAGAGTATAACACTCGTTAAATACAAGCAAAAAGAATAGTATGTTAAATATACGTATTCCATGCATTTTCTCTCATTTGATTAATCATGGAAAAACCTCTTCCGTTAACAACAAAGGACAGAAAGAAACACTCAGGCAGAGTCATCAACATATGGATACATGGGACTAATGTCCTTGCTAGATATGAAAAATTATGCTCGTACTCAGGTTATGGCGATGCATTAACGTTAGAAAATCCAGGTTGATATCGTGGCAATATGATTATATCAATACAATATGAATATTCACACAGAATATGAAGATTAGAACACGAATGTATCGAGGTTATACAACAGATGTACCAGGATTTTTGGCCATACACGAAACCTCACGAAAGGCCCTTTCTCTTTTCCCTTCCAATTCTTTTCTGATAATAACGGCACTTCACATTGGATATTTTATTCATTTCCGCCTCACCCGCAAAATACAGACGAATTTTCTACTCTAAAATAAGCCTAAGGCACGCACACACACACACACACACACACACACAACACAAAGTCACCCATATGGAAAACGATCCTTTGTATATCGAAACAGGATTGTAAAAGAAAAAAAAATAGAAGTGCAGAGAACAGCGGCGTTAATTGCGAGAAATCATCCATAAATGTCAGAGGAGGAATTGGAAAAGAATTCAGAATTCATCTGCACAAAAATCAACACAGGGGGAACATATTTTATTTCATCGGAAACTAGTACAGAGTACCCAACGGAGAGGTCGAATGGATACAATCAGTTTACAAAACGCGCTCAGCAATCAAAGAAATTTAGAGATCAAGAACTAACATTCGTTGCAGCGTCATCATGAGAGAGAGAGAGAGAGAGAGAGAGAGAGAGAGAGAGAGAGAGAGAGAGAGAGAGAGAATGAATCCTAGTAAATTTTAGGAATATTTCTCAAAACGCCTTCCCGCATAATAAGCATTTTTAATTCATTTATGACAATTAATCTGGAAATTTTCGAAATAAACACCAAATCTGAAATTTTCGAAATAAACACTAAATCAATGTGATAATCACAATGCAATTGGTAATTATGTTTGAAGACTATAAATATAGTACATGAAAATAACGCAGGATACCAAGATTTGCACGAGATGAAATCTTCCGAAAAAAAAAATATATATAAGGAAAGATATTTCAAATACTGACTACAATAAGACAAGTACAAAATAAATAATAACATAAGATTAATATTAATTCCACAGGTATTAATATTTATAATTTTTAGCCATACAAAATACGAGATCGTCAAAATATTACCTCGGTGAAAAATCCACACGAACTCCAAGTTTCAACAAAAAATGACAAAGTATAAATGGTTATATACCCCTTTTGTCTTCGAACTCTCACGAAATATTATAATGAATGAACTGAAAGTGTAAAACCTAGCAAAAAGAAAATAATCAGTCCTGTTGCCCGATCGACCTTTTCAAGCTTAAAATCAAATAAAGAGGGGTCACCAAATAACGCAAAAAATTGAGTTTGAGTGGAAATGAAAAAAAATAGTGAGTGATTCTTCATACCTCCGTACAGTGGGGGAACCCTTGACGAGATAAACTGTTTGATTGGCTGGTTTACTAGACTGGCGTTAAAACATCCATGGTTACTGATGCTAAAGAAAATATCTAAATATATATATATATATATATATATATATATATATATATATATATATATATATATATATATATATATATATATGTGTGTGTGTGTGTGTGTGTGTGTGCATAGTATATATGTATGTACATACATACATACACACGCACATATATATATACTATATATATATACTGTATATATAGTGGGTCTAGCGACACACTGGCCACGTGTCATAGGCATTGGGACCTGTCCCCCAACTAGCTGTCGGCCTAAGAAACAGGAGGTCAGCGCCTGCCCTATGAGCTTACAGAGGGTCAGGAGGACTTTAACTTTAAATTTAATATATAATACACACACACACGCACACATATATATATATATATATATATATATATATATATATATATATATATATATATATATATATATATATACATACATACATACACATAGGTATGTGCTTACATGTGTAAACCTGATGAGTACAATACAAAGTGGTTTCAGTTCATGAAAATCTGCTAATACACATAAAATAATATTTCCTACATGTGACGATTCAGAGTAATCTATTGAATACAGCCGAGTGACTCAGGATCATGTAATTATCATTATTTAATGAATGATAACCGAGCACCAAGGACGAGCCAAACACAAAGGAAAATCCTTCGTTGTGGTGATGCGGTTAGACCACTGAACGTATTTTTCTCCCCGAGAGGATTCGAGTCTTGGTTTATCCAAGGAAAACCTCTTCATCCCTCTTCCTATTCCCGTTTTCCAAGGAGGTCTGTGTATTTCGTACTGAATTATATCGATAAATCGAAATAATTTATTAACGTAATGTTTATAAACATCTGAAGTTATGCGTTCAGTTTATGAACGTACTATTTATAAGCGTCAAGTGAGACCACTCAGACATCTTCCATATAAATCCTTGAATTAGATCTGTTCTCTTTCCTGCAACAAAGGAATTGAAAATAAACTGCAATAAAGTCCGATACAATGCAAGAATTTTGTTACAGCCATAATTTCCTCAAATCCTTCACGGTAATCGATGTCAGTTAACAAAGACGGAATACTTTTGAACAAAGACATAAACTCATGAATAATAATACAAAATACTGTAAACTGGGGGGAAAAAAGTAAAAAAAAAGATGGGTACATAACGCGTTAGAAACAACGAAACTTCCACCAGGGATATACAATCATAAATGCTATCCTACCCCAAGCTCTACTCTCTCTCTCTCTCTCTCTCTCTCTCTCTCTCTCTCTCTCTCTCTCTCTCTCTCTCTCTCTCTCTCTCTCTTCCTCCTTAACAGTAAAGATAAGACTGTGGCCAACCTCATCTAGATGGCTTCCTTGGCACAATAGCAAGAGGTAAAGTTTTAATGAAGATATTCTCTCTCTCTCTCTCTCTCTCTCTCTCTCTCTCTCTCTCTCTCTCTCTCTCTCTCTCTCAAGCGGAAGGAATGCAGTGTCTTATAACAATAAAATAGCATTATCTTTAAAAAAATGAGACCCATTCAAGCACAAGAAATACAGATATTTTCTCATTTCGTAGCTAAGATTGTGAAGTATCCCTTCATAAAGTAAGAGGCACCATACATTCAATATTCTTTTAATTCTCCATCACTAAACCTAATAATAACGTCTTTATTTTTGCAGTATGAGTTCCGAGGGTGAAACGAGAGATTGGAAATCCACTGCAACCATTTTTAATGAAGGGCATACATCCTTATGAAACTGGTAGAAGCCCAAGATCACGCCATACAAATGGTCAAGAAAGAAAAAAAAAATGCAGATGTAAAACTCAATGAAGATATAATTGATAAGTCAAAGCAATTAAAAAAAGGATGACAAATAATGTTCATTTCACCCACCATATTAATATAAGCCTTACTAAATGTCATTGAAAAGAACTGACTTTTTACCAACAGGTTACAGAATTCTCTTTGTAGAAATTCATCCAGTTTTTACAATGGTTAAACCTCACTCCAAACCCTTCTTTTACTTGGATATACAGGTGTTCCTCTTGTTAAATTATCCTTAAAAATCAGTGGCATTCCTAATATAAGTATTTTATTTTTAAAAGAAACATTAAAACTTCCTAAATAAAGAGAAGATATTTTCCTTCATATGTAAAGTCCGTTTTTTCAACACATACTTCTGAAAAAAAAAATATCCGACTCTCCGAGGAAGGCCACCTGGGGATTTACACACACAAAGAAATATAATCAGGCATTCTGCTGTCAAAGTTTATGTTCGCAAACATTTCATTTGCAGGTACAGAAGTTTTCTCTCTGAATGGTAAGCAATTACGACATCCTGAGAGAAAAAGTTCACCACTCTTGAATTAGAATTACACAAGTTAACTCTGTAAAAACTGATATCTCTGATATAAATAACTACAATAAGCATTTTTGTTCTTCCACCTCTACAAAATACACAAACTTCAAACAGTAGGCCTACGTGCCCTTTTATGTGCCATGCATAAAACTATCCAACACACTATATTTTCCATACGCAATGTTCGGAACTTGTTCTAGCGAGCCCACGGCCCAAAACTAACTTTCGTCCTTTAACACTTTATATATTCGGCATTTCATCGCTTCAGTGTTCCCGAATCAATCCTGTTCGACTAACTGACGCAAACTGGTGCCGCAATAACTACAGCATTGACGCAAGAACCTGACACTACGATGCTGGTTCGACAAAAACACTCGAAAGTGAGACTAATCGTTGGAAGTTGCGTTACCTTCGGAGAACAGACTAACCTTTAGATGTTACTTGGCAATCACAGAGTAGTATTTTCATCCAACACGACTCAATAATTCAACCCTGTGGCTCCAATACGTAACGTGACTTTTATCTCGAGCAAAACTTCGATCAAATAAGGTGAAGTTGCAGTCAAAATTCATGTAGTATCAAGGTCTGAAAATAACTTAAGTGTAGGTGCGTCTGTAGAAAAAATCTTTCCAAGGCTGAAAAAGAAATAAAAATCTTGAAAGAAAGCAGGAGAAAGAAAGAGAGAAAATAAAAAAAACACTCTACATGTTGAGAGGTGTGAACACACTCGCCGACAAATAAAAGAAAAGCTCTTATATCACTCTAGTGTTACGTAAAGTTTACACCCCGTAAGCCTACTCTGGAAATCGGTGGATCTGAATCATACTCGGATGAACCCCAGCACAGAGATCTCTTTACATAAACCATAATTTTACAACTGGCACAAGACCACCTAAGTCGTTGTACAGAATATGGCCATGCACACACACACACACACACAGAGAGAGAGAGAGAGAGAGAGAGAGAGAGAGAGAGAGAGAGAGAGAGAGAGAGAGAGATTTTATCTACCAATAGCCAGAAATCTATTGGGTTATTCAACGAAAGATGAAAAATAATATTTATGGTGCCACAAAACCTGAATTGTGAACTCCATGAATACAATATTTCCACTGAGCAAGTTTACATGGCAATCTTATCGCAATGAGAAAGCAAATTACGTTTATTTTTCTTTTAACATCGACCTAGTAAGCAGTCTCGATAGGGAAAAAATAATCCCGGTCTCGATAAGGAAAAAATAATGCCACTCATATTCTTTCATTGATTTTGAATGATTTATTTCTACCTTGAAATAAAAATCTTAATAACACATTTGTTACGCCAAATACCTCCTTTCTTCTTCTAGGGATTATAATTGCGTTCTGCTTTCATGCTAATAAGAGGAAAAAATATCGAGTTACGGAATACAAACTCTGATCAGTTTGACTTTCGAACAATCATTCCGATTAAGAATGATTCCCTCAATAGAATCTTAGGCAAACTCAGAAAATTCATTACCTGGGAGCAGACCAAAATTCTAATAAGTCACAGGCTGCAGGACGACTAAATTGTAGCATTGTTCAAAGATCAGATGTTCTCTCTGTTTGGCAACACTTCGCCTCAAAAGTGCCAAGGTCTTCCAAATGCAATCGTTTAGGTAGATACCTGCTTTCTGAAAGAACGTGTAGAGGGATACGTAGTTTCCTATTGTTTTCTAATAAAGAAATAAACTTTAGGAAATAATATTTGGGAAATAGCAACGCAATCGTCTTGCAATGTTTTACATTCATCAAATTTTCAGGAATAGAGATACAAAGTGCAATAAGTCTCTATTTTGCTAAATAGAGAGTTATTGCATTTTGTTTGTTATACCTGAAAACTTTATCAGTGTAAAGTAGTGCAAGACGATTGCATAGCTATTTTCCGAATCTTGGGATCTTGATATTATTTTGCTAAATAGTATCAGCATCCCGAATACGATGCAACATCAGAAACAGATCACAAAATATAAGAGAAGAGAGGAAAGAAGGAAACCCCTCCACGAAGCCCTCCATAATCCACGAAGCAAAAACTTCTATCGGAGGCAAGAACATTACACCAAGACGTGACGATGTTTTCCTGATTTTCTGTTTTTTATTCTTCTTTTTTTTTTTACTTTTTAGTCAAGAGCCATGACGCCAGCTGTCCACGAAATCTCCTCCCCCTACCCCATCCCGTGTATGTTATGGTCTTCGTTTAAACAGCACAAAATCATTTAATACTCTTTTTCAGTCATAATTTTTTACTACTTTTGTGTGGTGCTTGTGTGATGTGCGCCCTTGAGGTAACTCTTACTGGAATATTTCGTCATTCATAATTCAAGGACTTCATGTTAACAAACACAGAAAGCAAAACGCTGATATAGGTGATACGCAGGTAATCGTGATTAAAAAGGCAACATCTCTCTCTCTCTCTCTCTCTCTCTCTCTCTCTCTCTCTCTCTCTCTCTCTATAAGACCTTGTAACCTAGCCATGAGATAGCTTCATCGTCTCCCACACTCATCACAAGCACCTACAGGCCAGACGCTCACATTGCAGTCTTTTTCTCTCAAGGACATCGTACAAAACGAAACTTTAACATGGGACGCTAAGTAGCAAACTGCTGAGATCCAAAAGACGTAGCAAGATGAGCCTTCAGGGGCAACAATTGAAAGTGATATTTGGTTCTTTTAACAGATGATCATTTTTCATATTTTTACTATTCTGATAAACCAAGCTTATTCCAAGTGGAATGGCCGACGAGGTGTACCCATTATAACTAAAACTGAGTTAAGTGTTCTAGCTATGGTATGTTAACGGAAATGAGATATCATCAGAGACATCATTAACATAATAAACAATTTTGTGCAAATATTTACCGGAGCGAAAAAAAAAAAACCATGACATTTCTATCAGAACAACCGCGGGATTACCGTGCCAAAACTAAAGTGATTCACAAAACGGAAGCAAAAAGATAAACACGGAGGGCTTGAAGAGGGGTGTAAGTACAGTAATCGGTCACGAAAATGGTACGTGACTTTTTCTATGCTTATTTTACTCTGAAAGGGAAGAGAAATTGCGGGACACACGAGGAGATGATATATACCCTCTCCTTCAGACAGCATACCGGTAGCGGTGTTGATATTTTATGGTGATATTTGAGACAAGTGGTGATAAAGGCAAAGTCTGTTCCATTCCGTCTGCTCGCAGAATTCTGCTGTTTCCTATAGTGTTATACTCCTTTTTCTAATATTTTCATCAATTTTCTTACTTAATAGATTTCATACACAAACACAATATATATATATATATATATATATATATATATATATATATATATATATATATATATATATATATATACACACAAAACAAATACACGTCTCGAACGCTCGCCATAGTATGTATGATACATGAAACATACGTACCGGGGTCTAAGCGATGTCAGGCAGGGCAGCCGACACACACTACCCTCAAAGCCAAACACACACACACAAAAATGGGAATAAAACACATAAAAGAAAAAAAGAAGAAGATGATATATATATACACAGTATATACACACACACACACACACACACACACACACATATATATATATATATATATATATATATATATATATATATATATATTGTGTGCGTATATATGTGTGTTTGTGTGTGTTTGTGTGTGCAATTATTTCTGGGGTCTATTTGATGTTATATCGACTCAAGCGAGCACTCTCAATAAGGGTCTATCTACAAGGTTAGTAACGCATTTATAACGCAACATTTTGTTGTAATTACCATAAGCAAAACATGCTGGCGTAGTAACTACAAAAAACTATGCGAACTCAAGGCTCTGAGAAAGAGTTTTACTGCTAGAGATAAATCCAACTGAAATGATTGTGAAGTGTGTGTACACATGTGTAATTATAGAAATATATGTAGAGAGAGAGAGAGAGAGAGAGAGAGAGAGAGAGAGAGAGAGAGAGAGAGAGAGAGAGAGAGACTACTCATTATTGTCCTTTTTTGTTTCTACTGACTCCTCTTGGTCATTAGCAAATAATAGGATATTCGGTGGGCCATGAACGCAGTCCTTAAAAATATTACGTAAAAAAAAAAATAAAATAAAAGATCGGATATGAAACTGAATCCCCGAAATTACTGTCATAATCCGGAGGTCCCTGCCTAAATCTCGGCGGGATAAATTGAGAGAGGGAATACCGGGAAGTCAAATTGCAAAAAAAACATACATTTAATGGTAAATAGCAGTTCTGTCTATCTATTTTATTAAATATTCAAAACTCTCAAATTAAAATTTGTCATTCCAAACACACGCGTTGACAGCTTTATAATAATCTATCATTGCATTTATAAAAACTAAATCCCCAATTTCATACGATCATTCACTGTAATCACGCGCAACATTCCACTGTTAAAAGCCATATTCGAAGTTTAATTTCCATGAATATATTAACCTATTGTAACAGGCTGATATTTTCATATTTTGGAATTTAAATTTCTCATCCTGATTTTGGAGAGATTATCGGTAATTGCATTCTACAAAAATAAAAAAAAGGATAAAGAACTTTTATCATATTCCTTCTGTTTCAAACTTGAATTGCAAATGAAAAACAAGCTATAATTAGAGCATTTCTGATTTAGTGTTTCATAAAAATAATAAGATTTTACGAAGCTGGCGAGCTTTGAAATTCTCTTCTGCTTCCGTGTTCCCTGACTCTTATAACCGGTCTTCCTTTGATAGGAAATTTACTACTATCTTCGTGGATACACCTCATCCTTTTTCTCTTCTTTTCCCTTTCCCCATCTCTCCTATGTGTGGCTCGCAAATAAAAGAAGAAAAATGTCCTTAAATAAGGATGCTGACAAATTTTCTACGTTTAATATACGATTTCGACCAAGGCATTTCCTAATCGAATCCTGTAAATTACCTTCTGGAATGCTGACCATTAAAATTACGAATACCACTCGGACAGAGTCCATGAAATCGTCTGCGGAACTGAAACTATTTATTCAACAGTAAAAGTCTATATCTGTCCGTGACCTCTTGAAGTTTGCATGGCGATTGCGGAAAAAATATTGGATTATTTTTCCCTTTTCTCTATTTTTCTTTCTTAGTTTGAATTTCTACCTCACATTTTTCTCGTTCGCCCATTTATACAATCTTCCATCGTCGTCATTTTTACCAAGTTCCGCCCCCTCTCTCTCTCTCTCTCTCTCTCTCTCTCTCTCTCTCTCTCTCTCTCTCTCTCTCTCTCTCTCTCTCTCTTTTGCAACAACTCACTTCCTCTTTAATAGTAAAAGTTATATCTATGCAAACACAATCAATATCGGTTGTTTCAATTTCGATTTTCGGTGTGATTTAGGTACGTTCCGTTATTTCATCTTGTGCCTCTGTTTGATAAAGCGATGAATTATGTACCTGATAATTAGCAGACTGTGGCGGACTGCAGCTAAGGTGAAGAAGAGCAATGGGTAGCAACCTATTCCCTGAATTCTAGCTCAAACATAAAGTGTGATATATATATATATATATATATATATATATATATATATATATATATATATATATATATATATATATATATATATATATATATATATATATATATAATGTAGAATCTACTGGTCACTTTTACCAGACACATATGTAATTCTAATAGCCACAATGCCCTCTTAACTTCTCGATTCTTATGCTTTTTGGATATGCTTGTAACTACGAAGCCGAAATATCCTTCTGTAGTTACAAGCATATCCAAAAAGCGCGAAGAATTGAGAAGTTAAGAGGGCATTGTGGTTATTAGAATTATATATATATATATATATATATATATATATATATATATATATATATATATATATATATATATATATATATATATATATACACATATACATACATATATGTAGTAATTTATAATAATTATATATATAAATATGTATATATGTGCGTGTGTGTGTGTTTGTGTGTGTTGACAGGATTGGGCGTAGAACTTAATTCCTGAAAGGCTTGTTGTGAATCCTTTTAGCGCCATTAAAATTATATATATCTTGAAATAGAACATATTTCTAAAATGAAGCGCAAAACCCAGAATTGACTTTACTCTCAAAGTACCAAAATGAGAAAATGGTACGATTTCTCCACGAAATTAAACGTGAGGCAGATTTCTAAATGTTATGCTAACTGATAAGTTATTTCAGGATTCCTACATAAAAGGAATCTTTCACTCGTCAACTCGAATATAAAAGTTATGTACCAGATTACTAATATTTCAAATCACTGATGGCACACAGTGCAATGTTGTGAGATATAGAATTTTACGTTCTCAACCGATATACCGTCAGATTCCACGCTGAGAAAGGCACATTATCAAAGTATTTTAATGTATATAACGGTACTGGCATAAATAAGGTGGAAATATAGCATTAACCTCTCTCTCTCTCTCTCTCTCTCTCTCTCTCTCTCTCTCTCTCTCTCTCATGGGATTAATGGTCGATAACTTCACAGTTTCTTCAGTCCAACCTCGCAAAAGTTGCTCAGGGTTATACATACCGAGAGGGCTTAGGCCTAAAAAAGGTCTCAGAGCCTGACAATAAATTGTCAACACAGCGTTCTCCCATTTTTATCAAGGGATGTCGTGAGAGAAACGACTATACTGCTACTCATGCCTGGAGGGGAGAGGAGAGAGAGAGAGAGAGAGAGAGAGAGAGAGAGAGAGAGAGAGAGAGAGAGAGAGAGAGAGATGAGTGGAGTTGTGAGGGAGTTAGAGAGACAGATAGAGACAGAGAGTACAAAACTGCTTTCGTTGTCAGTCTCAGCTTCCAAACTGCCTGAGAGGAAAAGAGAAAAAGAATGAATCTGATGCCAAAAATCCTATATTTTGAATCAAACAACGCCATTCATATTTACCCCAAGTATGCACTAATCTCAATTCAGACCAGACGCAAATCCTAACCGAATCGTGCAGTTTCTCGAACGCACCCTTTGTGAGAAAACTTTGCCTGAAGTGAACATGTGAATTTGTGCGCGCTGACTACGAAGGTAAATTTTATCACTGGGAATTCATGAGGCCAAGGTAGACCCTGGAGTGTAATTTTCCTCCTGAAATTACCTCACCCTTGACCTCCCCTGGTGGCAAACGGAGGAAACAAAAGGCCTTCCAGGATCGGTACCGTTGTTCCTCCGACATCCGGCAACCTCTCTCTCTCTCTCTCTCTCTCTCTCTCTCTCTCTCTCTCTCTCTCTCTCTCTCTCTCTCTCTCTCTCTCTCTCTCTCTCAAATCTGGATCCAATTTTAGCCTACGTGCTCTCATAATACAGAACAAATCCGTTGCATAATATTACACAAAACTGTAAGATGAAACCAAATCTGTCTCACAGTATCAAAACATAAGGTTTCCTATATATAACACACACACACATACACACACACACACACACACACACACATATATATATATACATATATATATATATATATATATATATATATATATATATATATATATATATATATATATATATATATAGGCATGTATGTATGTGTTTATATAGGTTAAACAATCCTATATCCAGCTCACTACAGAGAAAAATTATGATGAATCTACACATTTTCATTTATAAAAGAAAATAAATTATGTTGGGAAAACTAATCAGTAAGGTTGTGTCATTTACCTTCATCGAAAATTATTCAAAACGGAATAAAGATGAATAGTATTAGTGAAAATATATAAAAACGGTTTACAGATATTTCTGACCGACAAGTACCTCATTTAAACATTTGTTTGAAGATAGAAGCAACATCAATGTACCACCCCTAAATTCTTTCTACTGGGAGATGTTGGAAGATAGAATATAAAGGCTTTCTTTATAGTTGAATTTTTTAAAAGAAAAAATTTCAATAAAAGCAAAGGTCTTTCTCATGCGCATCTTGAGCGCAAAGGCCACACGAACCAACAGGTGAATAAATGAAATTTAAATAAAAACAAGCGAGGCTGACAGGCCGAAGTAGATGGCAAAATCTTAATACAGTTTCATAACCATTGTAGCCAAACCATAGCAACTCACCCTTGATCTCAAAACAATATTGTAAAGGAAATTAAATGATATCTTGAAAATGCTTTACTCAAATAAAAAAAAACCGTAGTAAGTCAATTTTTTCATATTTTTTCCATACACACCCAGCCCTCCAGCTCTCTCTCTCTCTCTCTCTCTCTCTCTCTCTCTCTCTCTCTCTCTCTCTCTCTCTCTCATTATTCATATCCACTTTACAGATGACGTCAAAGCGAAATTCCATCTCGAGTAAAATATTAAACTCGACCAAGAGACAAGGCCAACCTCCTTTGCCTATCGATTTACTTACATCAAAGCACAAGAGACCAGTGTTCGACAACGTCGATAAATTTCAATTATCTTTTTAATCGACAAAAACACGGAAAATAATTACACACAGCTGGTGACACCCAGGAAGAGATATTTTAAAGCAAGAGACAGCGAAAAGTCATCAGTGTTTTCGGTATACTGGGACAGAATTTCCTGCTACATTGTTAAGTGATTATCAGAATGAAGAATTATTATTATTATTATTATTATTATTATTATTATTATTATTATTATTATTATTTTTTTATTGGTCTATCACAGTCATCCTATTCGACTGGGTGGTCTTTATAGTGTGGGGTTCCGGGTTGCATCCTGCCTCCTTAGGAGTCCATCACTTTTCTCACTATGTACGTCGTTTCTAGTGGCACACTTTTCTGCATGGGTCCTGGAGCTACTTCGGCATCTAGTTTTTCCTGATTCCTTTTCAGAGATCTTGGGATCGTGCCTAGTGTTACTATGATTATGGGTACAATTTCCACTGGCATATTCCATATCCTTCTTATTTCGATTTTAAGGTCTTGATACTTATCAATTTTCTCTCTTTCTTTCCCATCTACTCTGGTGTCCCAAGGTATTGCGACATCAATGAGTGATACTTTCTTCTTGATTTTGTCCATCAACGTCACGTCTCGTCTATTGGCACGTATTTGTTCTGATACCATAGTCCCAGAGGACCTTTGTCTGATCGTTTTCTATCACTCCCTCAGGTTGGTGTTCGTACACTTATTACTGCAAGCTAGCTGGTGTTTCTTGCACAGGCTCCAGTGGAGGGCTTTTGCTACTGACGAAATAACTCAAAACGATGAGGGATAACTAAATTCGATGACAAAATAACTAAATTCGATAACGAAATAACTCAATTCGATGATGAATATAAATTCGATGACAAAATAACTCAATTCGATGACAAAATAACTCAAATCGATGAGAAATAACTAAATTCGATGACAAAATAACTCAAATTGATGAGGAATAACTAAATTCGATGACAAAATAACTAAATTCTATGACGAAATAACTCAATTCGATGAGGAATAACTCAATTCGATGACAAAATAACTCAAAATCGATTAGGAATAACTCAATTCGATGAGAAAATAACTCAGTTCTACGACAAAATAACTCAATTGGATGGGGAATAACTCAATTCGATTACAAAATAACTGAAATCGATGAGGAATAACTCAATTCGATTACAAAATAACTGAAATCGATGAGGAATAACTCAATTCGATGACAAAATAACGCGATCAGGTGA
>NC_089744.1:36406598-36414098 GCF_040412425.1 Macrobrachium rosenbergii
GTATCGGTCCCTCCTAATACGTGCGTTAATATTTGTTAAATTATCAAATGATTGAAGTATTTATTATTTAGTGGAGACGGCAGTCTAGATTCTTTTGATACGTGCGATAGTGTTTGTTAAATTATGAAATGACCGAAGTAATGATTATTATTTAACGTTCAGGTGACAGTATCAGATTCTTTTAATACTCGCATTAAAGTTTGTTACATTATCAAATGATTGTAGTAGTTATTATTTAACGTTTAGAGTGGCATACCATTAAAATACTGGGATGCCTAGAATCGTTGAACCCAAAAAACTCTGTACCCACAATGCCACGGTTTCCGCACATGAATTATTTATGTCTAAAACAAACAATGCCCTTGCACATAAGAGCATTACAATAAGCGTATCTGATTTTCAGGAAAATACATAACACATCTTGTTTATCACACAAGAGTGAAAACAATATTTATATTCAGAACATTATTATGCATTAAAGTAGGATTAAATCTAATAAGAGAAAGTTGATTCTTTTCCTAAGGCTTGGCTCATTTCAAGAGAATTCTTTTGTTTTCTAATATTTATGTATTAGCATTATGTCTTTGACATTCATACTGCCGTTAGTTTATTATAAAAAATCTACTGCTTCTTGGAAAATCTTCAAGTAAAACCGATTTCCAATAATTCACATTTTTAGTTTTCTGTAAAAGAAAACTATTGAGATGGCTTTGTCTGTCCGTCCACACGTTTTCCGTCCGCCCTCAGATCTCAAAAGCTACTGAGGCTAGAGGGCTGCAAATTAGTATGTTGATCTTCCACCCTCCAGTCATCAAACATACCAAATTGTAGCCCTCTAGCCTCAGTAGTTTTAATTTTATTTAAGGTTGAAGTTAGCTATGATCGTGCGTCTGGCAATGCCATAGGTGCCAAAACACAGGCCATCACTGGGCCGTGGCTGTAAGTTTCATTGGCAACGGCTGAGAGTTTTTTGGGCCGTTGCTGAGAGTTTCATACAGCATTAAGGTTGAAGTTAGCTATGATCGTGCGTCTGGCAATGCCATAGGTGCCAAAACACAGGCCATCACTGGGCCGTGGCTGTAAGTTTCATTGGCAACGGCTGAGAGTTTTTTGGGCCGTTGCTGAGAGTTTCATACAGCAATAAATGCTGTAAAAAAATTCGACTGCGCTGAAGGAACTTCGGCGCATTTTTTACTTGTTATATCAATGACTTGGCGTTCACTCGTTTACAAATACACTGTAATTAATTCATCATCATAAATCACCTGTTTCTTGGACAGTCCATCTGCAACTAATCCGTTTCCTGGACTCGTTTAAATAGATGGTATTTCGTTGAATCTCAATAATCTTGTTCAAAGATAATCTGGTTTAAACAAATACAGGTAAAAAATGCGCCGAAGTTTCTTCGGAGCAATACAGTTTTCTTTACAGCGTATAATTAAGGCCACCGGAAATAGGTCTATCTTTCGGTGGTCTCAGTATAATGCTGTATGAGCCGCAGCCCATGAAACTTTAACCAAGGCCCGGTTGTGGCCTGTCCTATGTCGTTGCCAGACGCACGATCATGGCTAACTTTAACCTTAAATAAATTATAAACTACTGAGGCTACAGGACAGCAATTTGGTATGTTTGATGATTGGGGGGTGGATGATCAACATACCAATTTGCAGCCCTCTAGACTCAGTAGTTTTTAAGATCTGAGGGCGGACAGAAAAAGTGCGGACCGACAGACAAAGCCGGCACAATAGCTTTCTTTTACAGAAAACTAAAATATAGGTGGAAATTTCAATACTGTAGATAACACATGAGTCGAACGCTATCAATTAACGTAATAACATAGGTATTTATCGATTAATTACATATGGTTATAATCAATCTGCTTATTAAAACACTCTTAAAGGAGAAAAATGGCTGTTTCTATATATGCCCGAGATTTTGGGAATTAATGACGGACAAAATTAATGTACTCTTGCAATCACAATTCCTGCGTAAACGCGAAGAGATTCCAATCTTCTCATATAAAAATATCATTTTTATATTTTCATTATTTTTTAATACACGTTCGAACTTTGATAAAAATCACTTAAGTAAAATGGTGGACTACTATTCATTTCAGAGACCGCGAGTCACCGTTTTTCTCAAATATCTTTCAAACTAATTATTCGATCGAAATTACCGCTATTTTTTGGTAATATAGTGCATTGTCAAAAGGTTTTAATTAAGGCGTTTACTCTTGACTTACATGGTGTTGCCAAACATCGCCAAACTATGCATTCGAACGTCCTTTATCCCCATCCCGTCCCTCCTTCATCCCTCCCTCAATCCATTTTCCTGGCCTCCCCATCTCCGCGGCCCCCCCCCTTTCCTGTCTACGGGGGATAGCGGACGTTCGAATGCGTAGATTAGTCCTGCTGACTCATGCGATTTTGCCTTTAAAAGTTGAGAGTAAATGCCTTAACTAACACCAGTTGGCAATGCGCTATACTACCAAAAATTAGCAGGAGGTGTCTCGTACATTGTGCCAAAGTACCATTTCGATCGAATAATTAAGATGAAAGATATTTGAGAAAACGATGACTCGCGGTCCCTGAAATGAATAGTAGTAATTGTCTTCATTATATAAACCAATTTCTCTTAAGCAATACGAGACTTAATAGTCTAAACTGCCACAATAGAATGCTATACGTGAAAAAGTCAGCGGAAATAAGGAAATAACAAAAAATACAATAACTTCATGAGAAAATAACGATACAAAAAGGTGATGGGCATAACAGCAAGCAAGGTAATGGTATGCAGCCTCGAACATATTACGTAAGTACTCAGGACACGATGCTGATTAGGCCGGTAAACCGGTAAAGCCCAGTCATTATCGTTACAAGGTAATGATACGCTTAGCACTAGTCAAGACTAGAATACACTTGTATACATAGGATTGACATCATCATTAATCCACCAAGCACACCTGGTTATAGCCTCACAGTTATGTAAAACATTTAGTGTTAGATCACGACACCAACTTGTGCAAATTCATTAGAAATATAAATCCTCGATTACTGTTAAGACTTTCCAGAGCTGTTCACCTTCGAATAGCTGGGGGAGAGAGAGAGAGAGAGAGAGAGAGAGAGAGAGAGAGAGAGAGAGAGAGAGAGAGAGAGAGAGAGAGAAGCTGCCAATGGAGATCTGGAATTATGAGTCATCGTATGCGCATGTTCGTATATGAGAGAGAGAGAGAGAGAGAGAGAGAGAGAGAGAGAGAGAGAGAGAGAGAAGCTGCTAATGAAGATCTGGAACTTATGTGCACGTTTGTGTATAAAAGAGAGAGAGAGAGAGAGAGAGAGAGAGAGAGAGAGAGAGAGAGAGAGAGAGAGAGAGAGAGAGAGAGAGAGACTGCTAATGAAGATCTGAAATTATGAGTCATCTTATGTGCATGTTTGTGTGATAAGAGAGAGAGAGAGAGAGAGAGAGAGAGAGAGAGAGAGAGAGAGACTGCTAATGAAGATCTGAAATTATGAGTCATCTTATGTGCATGTTTGTGTATAAGAGAGAGAGAGAGAGAGAGAGAGAGAGAGAGAGAGAGAGAGAGAGAGAGAGAGACTGCTAATGAAGATCTGGAATTACGAGTCATCTGTGCATGTTTGTGTATAAGAGAGAGAGAGAGAGAGAGAGAGAGAGAGAGAGAGAGAGAGAGAGAAGAGAGAGAGAGAGAGAGAGACTGCTGATGAAGATCTGGAATTATGAGTCATCTTCTGTGCATGTTTGTGTATAAGAGAGAGAGAGAGAGAGAGAGAGAGAGAGAGAGAGAGAGAGAGAATGCCAATGATGATTGGGGAATTTTGAAATAACAGCGGTGCAATATAAATGGGTGACCGCATGATCACCCAGCCTGAATGCTCGCTCCGATGACTTGTAACTACAGATAACGGTACAGTCACGTGCACTAAAACCCGACTACGCACGTCGACTGGGTGTGGGCGTCAACCAACTTTTGCCACATTTCAAAATGATAGCAAAATAATAAAAGATGCTTCTCTACTGACTGACGATTCGAAAGTAACAACGTTACATAATTTCTGACTGCACGGTGTTTGTGGAATGGAACTAACACGATATTCGACATGGTAATCGGGAATCTTAGCGCCATTCTACTCTGCTGTTGCATGATGAGGGCATGATCAGTGACTCCAGATCTTTATCGAAAGAGTCGCTCTCTCTCTCTCTCTCTCTCTCTCTCTCTCTCTCTCTCTCTCGTACACAAAGATGCACACACAATGATTCATAATTCTAGATCTTCAATGGCAGCCTCCCCTCTCTCTCTCTCTCTCTCTCTCTCTCTCTCTCTCTCTCTCTCATCAGCTCACGCGCTTACATACACACTCGAACGCACCAGAAAGAATCACCATTCCTTCCCCTCTTTAATCCAGGGCGAAATAATGAATCTAAAACATTAAGTATTTCTCCGCAAAGAGATTTGACAGATATTTCCCCATTCAAATGCCAACCTCCTTTCATTCCACAAATATTTTTCCGTATAATTCTCCTTTCAAATGCAAATGAAAACCCATAATTTCGACAGTAGCTCAAATTCCATATCTCGTCTCATAAAAAATAATAATTCTCCCCAGCGATAACAGGCGAGAAAGAAAGGGAAAAAGGGACTCAAAATGTACAGTGAAATAACCGAGTTTTTGTATTCGGAAATCTTATTTGTTTTACTTTGGTTCCAGGTATTTCATCAAATATAAGGTCCACTTTAATATTATATACATTACATTATATATAGATACATATTACATATATATATATATATATATATATATATATATATATATATATATATATATATATATATATATATATATATATATATATATATATATATATCTCTCTATATATATATATCTATATATATATATATATATATATATATATATATATATATATATATATATATATATATATATATATATATATATATATATATATATATAATATAAAGCCATTTTCTTATATGAGGGAGTTGCTCTCGAGAATAACAAAAAGAATGATTACTACCAAATTCGTCCTTATTTCCCTGAATCGTAGATTGACCTTCGGTCTAGAAAACATACGCATCAATCGTCGCTTGTTACACCCACACCGAAGCTCATCAGCAGAGCACTGAACCCCCTACACACGTTACGCCATTCACGTTTGTTACTCATTCGATTCCTCACTGTTTTTTGCCCTTCCTTTCATAACGCTCCTTCGCTCTAATTTTGTGTTTTTATCAGGATTTATACAAAATTATTAACGAACATCTATCACCTGTCGAATATAAGCTGCCGACAAATAATTAGATGACTGCTGGGTCTTTACTTATATGTAAAAATTGATTTGTAACTTAGATGACCCATAGAGTCATTTATCAGTTTAATTTTCCCAGATATGACCCTGGGAAGGTTTGAAGGTGTGAAGAAACTCTTACTGTAGCGTGAATTACCGGAAAGGTGTTAAAATATCGAACCCTAAAATTTCAAGCACCGGAAATTATGTAAAAAAAGTAAATAAAATCACTATAAAGATTCAAAAGAACTGGTGAGGCTTCAACTGACCATCAGTTGCCTATCCCTAAATGTCAGTTTATGAAACAGAAGATCCCACAGTTGAATACCCACTCAATGTTACCATTTTCGTGGAATTTATATCATTGGAATATAATATCAAATTTAGGCTAAAGGCTAACCACTAAGGCCTATTAGGTCATTCAGCGTTGAAACGGACGCAAGTAAAGGAGGTCTGAAAGGCGTGACAGGAGGAAAACCTCGAAGTTGCACTATAAGTCAATTGTTAGGAGAAGGTGGAAATTAAGTTAGAAGAAAGAGAAAATGAACGGAGGTACAGTAAAATGAATGAAAGGGGTTGTAGCTCCGGGCCGATGGGACGCTGCAAAGAACCTTACGTAATGCCTACAGTGCACCACGTAAGGGGCACTGAGGGCACTAACCCCTACGGAAACCCTTTTCGTGCGTTTCGCAAGAACCCATCAACCCTGTGCATCACTCACACTTCAACCCTCTGACCTAATAGGTATATTTTTTACATACATTGTTCAAGTTTCAGCAGACCAAAAAATAAACTTAGGATGAAATGTGTTTGCTTGTAAACAAGTATAAAAAAAATCTGTATAATGATACGACTTATGTAGAACGTAGCTACATAATAGCTTTTCCTTTTGCTTCTGCAAAAGAGAAACAAAAAATTTTTTTAGTTTTTGTGATTCATAACTTATGGGAATTTTTTTCCATATTCTCAAACTGTCTTTCAATTTTTTTCTTCTCTTGTATAAATAAAAAACGTAAATAAAAACTTATGTTTTATCTCTGTAGAATTAACTATATATATATATATATATATATATATATATATATATATATATATATATATATATATATATATATATATATATATATATATATATATACATGTTACTGTTCAAGTTGTGTAACATGCTCTCGCATTCTGTGAGAAATTACTTAAAGTTTTGAGTAAGCAAAGGGTCAACCAGGAATCCCCAGCACTTGCCCGAAGCGAATTTCAGGCCTTAGGTTGTTGGAGACCAAAGAACTCAATAAAATACTTTCAAACTACTTTGCCTTTGACCATAAACTTTCATTTAACAGGAATACTTTTAAGGCGAAGCGGTTTTTACCACAAGACGAAGAAGAAGCAGCAGTTGGAGAAATACTCTGGCAGAGCTTCTTTGTGTTAATATGGGGAGTTTCATTATTAATCGATTAGAAAAAATTTAGATTCTAATTTTAATTACCACATCAGGAAGTCCTGGAAAAATTAAGGAAGAAATATGGATAATTTATAATTTCCATGTTCCAGGAAAAATTATGAATAATAAAAAAATGCGGCGATATAAATCCTAAGTATTAGTATTAGTATCCATAAAGAATTCAGTTCATTCACCCCTTCCTCATCCTCACGAAACTGGAAGTACCAAAGACTTTGCTGGAATGGAGGTGAAACCCATACACTTCACCATCCTACCATATGCTCCACACATAGCGTTCCAGACCTGACTGGAGCTGGAAGGTTACTCGATGGCGGACAGGGCGGGTTTATTGGGGAATGGGGGGGGAGGGGAGGTGGCTTTCCGCGGCCTTATACGGCATCTTGGGAAATCAAGACGACAGAGAGGGGAGACAAGGGGTACTTAGGCCAAGCCTCCCCATGCAGTTCGAAAATTTTAATGGTTCTCGTTTTGCTTGATGACGAATAACGGAGCTCACTCTAAGGCGGAGAGTTATTTCTCGAGACGTAATGATTATACACATACAGTATGATATGTATATATTATATATATATATATATATATATATATATATATATATATATATATATATATATATATATATATATATATATATATACACATATACATACATACATACATATATATATATATATATATATATATATATATATATATATATATATATATATATATATATA
>NC_089744.1:36419098-36456598 GCF_040412425.1 Macrobrachium rosenbergii
CCCGTCCTTTGCCAAGTTCCCTTCGATGTCTTCATCTGCATCCGGGACTCGTCAAGACGATACGAAGTCTCCAACTCACTCCCTCCCTTGGGTTCCGCCCCCCCAACCTCTCCCCTCTCCAACCATGATCCCCACCCTGACATTCTCCCTTCTAGGGATTATCGATTATTCCGTTTTCCCCCCACTCTTCTTTTCCTCTTCCTCTATCTCCTTCCCGTTCATCAATCTTCTCCAATCCCGCTTTTGGTCCCGGCGACTCTCCTCTGATTCCCTATTCGGAAACCTGTGGACGCTTCCTCTGCGTCCCATAATTTCACACTATTCCCTCTTCTTCTTCTTCTTTTTCTTCTTCTTGTCCGTTTTCTGCTCTTCGAATTTAACTTTAGCTAGAATCCCCTCAGTTATTCCTATGTGAATATTTAGTCCTTTTTTTTATCAAATATCTTCAGTACTTTTCCCCATTAACTTTTCCACCCAATTTGACTTGCACTATCCTTCCCTTACCTCGATACGCCCCCTTATCTCTCTCTCTCTCTCTCTCTCTCTCTCTCTCTCTCTCTCTCTCTCTCTCTCTCTCTCTCTCTCTCTCTCTGGCTCTATATAGCAAATACCTTTAGCGTTCGCGTTCATTTCTCTATTCATTATTCATACTATTTTCACCTGCTTTGAGAGGCAAGTAGGCATAAATTTTTCATCTCTCTCTCTCCCTCTCTCTCTTCCTATCCCTCTCCCTCTCTCTCTCTCTCTCTCTCTCTTTAGTAGTATTGCTTTGTTTTTACCACCCTTTATTATTAACATTATTATAACCTGCTTTGCGTAGCAAGTAGGAATATAAAATCTACTCTCTCTCTCTCTCTCTCTCTTTATTTAGTGGTACTGTTTTGTTTTTACCGCCCTTTATTATTTACGTTATTATAACCTGCTCTGCAGCAAGTATGAATATAAAATCTACTCTCTCTCTCTCTCTCTCTCTCTCTCTCTCTCTCTCTCTCTCTCTCTCTCTCTCTCTCTCTCTCTCTTCTATTTCACTGCATCGGTTTTTCTTGAATAACACTGTCTCAATTCCAGGGGGTGTGGATGTTTGTGTTAGCGCGTGTTTGTCCGTGCCATCACTCGAATTCCCCTTACTTCCCCTCTGTTCCCCTCTAAGTATTTGCTCTTCCCTCAAACCCTCCCCCCTCCCCATTTCTTCTCTTCCCTTCTCACCCATTCTCCTTCACTAGCTTCATTTTTCCTTTCACTGAAATATCGCGGAGTTCGGAATTTGCTCAGAATTGCTAATCAGAATTTTCTCGGACATTCTTATATCGAGTCCAGAGCTCTTTGAGAAGTACCTTCAGTTAAATGTCAGGTTCTTAACTCCGTTAATGCTGTTCTTCGATTACTCTGTGTGTGTGTGTGTGTTTGTGTGTAATGTACATATATATGTATATATAAAATATATATATATATATATATATATATATATAATAACACACACACACATATATATATAATTCACAAATATTAAATACAAAATATCGTTTAATAACAAATTCAAAATACTTTGGGAATAACTTAAACCCAAAGGGAAGTTATAACTGTTAAGTGCTTCTTCGCCAGCAACGATTCGAACCTGGGGGCTTCCATTCAGAAACAACAACACTATACAGTGACTTTGACCACCCAGCAATAGTATATATAGTAACGCCTGTTGATAACCAATACAGGTTGCCTTGAGTTGGAATTGGCCAAAAAATTTTAAAAAGGCAACTCAAACTATGGCCAGGCTGAATAACATTCGGGGATCAAAGAGACTGAAACTAAATACAAAAGTAAGATTAGACATCAGCCTAGAACGATCTTGCTTGAAGGCAAACCACGGTATGAATGTGAAAATCATTTACAAGATTTTTCAATTTGTGAATAAAACTTGAAGAATATTATGAGTCAGATATCAGGATAGGGTCGATATGATGATATAAGGGAAAAGACGACAGTTCCATTGTCAGATGAAGAAGGGGAGATGGAGATGACTTGGGCATGTCCTTTGCACGACTGGGCTCCTAAGGGCAACAGAAGAGTTGGAAGACCCAGGCCTGCCTGGATGAGAACTGAGAAGGCTTTCAGTGATGAATGGAGATTTGTGGAAGATAAAGCACAGGAAGACATCAGTGGCATAATTTCACAGAGGCCTTCTGTGTTCTAAGCATGTGCCGGTGGTTACATACGCATATCAAATGACAACGTATCAAACTTCGGTACTCTTCAGCTACAAAATTATGATGACTATTGGTTGCGTTTCTTTTCTAGAATTGACGCAATACTGGATATATATATATATATATATATATATATATATATATATATATATATATATATATATATATATATGCACATATGTGGTATATATGTGTATGTATATATATGTATATATAAAAATATACATATATACATACATGTATTTATGTGTGTGTGTGTGTTTGTGCATACCAGTACTTATTTACATCTCAGAGGATATGATTCCAGAAGGTGTTGTTGACCGAGACCTTGTGCTTCCTATTTCTGACTTAAAGCAGTCAACCAACAAGCCAAAATACATTTCTCTGCTTAAATCAACGGAAGCACAATGGTCTGAAACCATTCCTGCCGGTATCGACCAATCTCCGCCTAGGATACAAATCAGGGTTCTTCACCTAGTGAGGATGGTGTTTTCGCCACTAGCATTTTTTATATTTTCGTCGAAAAATGAGTGAAAGCCTGTACTATATGTTGTAACAAGCAGGTCCCCTTATACATCCAACTAGGACTTTATGCAAGAACTTACTCTCTCCGTAGGTGGGAGTGCAGTGCACCTCACGTAGTGTACTGTAGGCATTACTAAAGAGTGTCGGCAGCGTTCCTTCGCCTCTAGCTGCAACCACTTTCTAGTCTTTTCCTTTACCTCTATTCCATGTTCCTCTCTTCAATCTTGCTGCCAAACACCTCTAATTATTACTCCCTAGTGCAACTGTTTGGTTTCTCACAGTTCCACTTTCAGATCCTTGTACTTCATCTCCTTTCTTTTCTGGATCACTCTACCTTGCTGTCCGACCACTCGAACTCCCTCATTGTCTTAAACGCTGACTGACCGCAAGTGCTCCGAGGTTTGGCTTGACAGCCTAAATTTCATAAAAATCAAAGGAACTTACTCAGAAAATTTCAAAATCAAAATAATTCCTCATATCTATATATATAAAGTGAATGTCTATATTTACTGTATATATGCACGCACGAACGTGTAAACTAACCTACTGCTAACGTGAATATAAAGGAATATTCGGCCTCTGACTTCTTACTAAAGGAGATGGAAATAGGTTATAGAGGGAAACTGCGCGTCTCCCATATACAACGCTATTTCACCCTATCCTCCGAGACATTATTCATAGCTTCCCTCCCTCCCCACCCCTCTCTCTCTCTCTCTCTCTCTCTCTCTCTCTCTCTCTCTCTCTCTCTCTCCGTCACATCATTATAGAAAGATTTTTCCCCTCCCCAATTTTCAACTTGGATGGCTCGAGTCAGATTGCGGACTGCTATTTACCACCTACTAGCTCACATGAAAATGCACTTGCTTCTCTCTCTCTCTCTCTCAGTGATACTTAGAGCCGAGTCACTTTATTTTTGTATTTCTCATAACATACAATACACACACATATATATATATACATATATATATATATATATATATATATATATATATATATATATATATATATATACAGTATATATATATATATATATATATATATATATATATATATATATATATATATATATATATATATATATATATATATATATACGGTATATGGGTGTGTGTGTGTGTGTGTTGCATGCCACACAGATATACTTACTTACTTGCATATACAGCCTAACGTCATACCTTATATGCGCATGAAATACTAGCAGTCAATCAATTTTCTTTTCGGTGAGTACAGAAATAAATGAAATTCGAAAATCCTTGACCACAACATTTCAGATGAAAGGAAAGAAATAAAAAAAAATCATCACATAAAAGGAACAAGAATTGTAGTTTCACTTCTTGCTGAAAAAAGAAAAGTTCTTGTGTCAGGGCAATAATTGGCATCGGCCGGGCTACTTCAGTCCTCTAAGGAAATCGCCAAAGTTATATAACGGGGTGGAAACTTGAAGGCAGTTTGACTTTTATATTCCCCAAAGAGACTTGGCCTTTTTGTTCCAGAAATATGGGGGTCGCGGGTTTCGAGGGGGCAGTACACGTACTACGAGCGGTCTAACTTCCACTTCAGGAGAAGAAACTCTTCTATGTCAGAGCGCTAGACATCGCTGGTAAATTTACAAAACAGACCAAATGGGCAATACATCTACGAAGGACGAGCGATTACTTGTACTAGACAAACGTACCGTTAGGGTCGGCATATCTACTTAGGAACTGGAATACCAAATTTCGGCCAAAGGCTACGCGCTGGGACCTATGAGGTCATTCATCGCTGTAAGGGAAATTCAGAGTAAAAAAAAGTTTGAAAACCTCGCAGTTGTTCTATGGAAAAAAAATTGTTATGAGAGGGTGGAAAGTAAGATGGAAGAAAGAGAATATGAACGGAGATATAGTAAAAGGAATGAAGGGAGTTGCAGCTAGGGGCCGGAGGGACGCTGCAAAGATCCTTAAGTACTGCCTACAGTGCATCGCTTGAGGTGCACTCATGGCAACACCCCTCTACAGAGAATACCTACTTAGGGAGAAGAAATATTTCTACGTCACACCGCTAGATACTGTTGGCAGATTACAAATACATCTACGAAGGATGAGCGGTTGCATGTACCAGTCAAATGTACCAAGAGATATGTAATTTCTGCACCAGGAGAAGAAAAACTTCCACGTCACAGCGCAAGATATCGCTGGCAAATTACAAAACAAACTGGAAGAACAAAACATCCACTGCTGTAGGAGTGAATTAATCCAAAGGCAGTTACAACAAACAGACAGGCAATTCATTCATAACAAAGGGCGATATCAAAAACATACGAATAAAATCACGCAAAAAAATCAACCAACAACTTTCCAGAAATAACAGCCTTGTTAATTATGCGAGTAATTCATGTGACCTTTAATTAACACATGACAGCCTTCAAAGGCTAGACTTTGAAGTTCAAGAAAGGTGAGCTTTTGAATTCCAGTGTGTCATTCCACTGCCATTTTAATTAAGATAATAATGGTTTCTTTTTTACATTTTTTCCCTCTTAATAAATGAAGAAAAGTTATAAACAAAAAAAGCCTTGCTATCAGTACACCTACATATCTAGCATTTCTACCCACTCCGGATGTCGACGTTAGTCACCACAAAAAGAAGCCGTAAAATAATATATGTATATATATGTATGTATATATATGTATATGCAGGGCGTTGGGTCGGGTATGATACATGAAACATACGCTACCGGGGTCTAAGCGATGTCAGGCAGGGCAGCCGATCGAGACCACAGGTCTACCCCAAAGCCAAATCAAAAGTCCTTCAAAGGGAGGCATCGTGCTTACCCCATACAAAAATGGGAAAAAAAGCACGTTAAAAGAAGAAGAAGAAGAAGTTTATATATATATATATATATATATATATATATATATATATATATATATATATATATATATATATATATATATATATATATATATATATATATATATATATATATATATATATATATATATATATATATATATATATATATATATATATATATATATATATATATATATATATATATATATATATATATATATATATATATATATATATATATATATATATATATATATATATATATATATATATATATATATATATATATATATATATATATATATATATATATATATATATATATATATATATATATATATATATATACTGGTGTTTTGAAATTAGAGGCCCCCTCCACAGAACAAATGGAAAGTTATGAAGTTTTCTGCTATAGCCTATCTCCAAGTATATTATTTTAAGTTTCTATTAAACTATTTTTCATTTTACATTTCTTGTATTTTCAGACTGAGTGACGGAGTTAGATACAGCCATGGCTAACGACTCAAGAGGAAATCAGATGGAATGACCGAATCTGGGCTATAACCTTCAGAGAGGCCTGGGATGCTGGCGCATCCTTCATTTCACGTTTCTGGATAGCTAAATACATTAAAAGAGATGAATCCTTTGTTAAAAGAAACTGGAACAAAAATCCATATGACTGTCATCGCAAAAAGAGTGAGAATCTTGGAAGGCCTGAAGTCCTTTCTCAGGAGTCAAAAGGCATCATAGCTGAGGCAGTGGGTAGACCAAGAAAGTCTTTACGTAAATTGGCGCTTGAACTAGAAACAAAAAGGAGAAAGAAGATAAGTTATAGTGCTGTATATCGTGAGTTGAAAAAATCTGGTATCAAGCCATTTCATGTTATCAGCAAGCCCAACATCACTCAGCAACAGAGAGAAGACCGTGCATGATTTTGTGGTTCACTTCTTAAAAATTGGGATGAAGCTGTCTTTCTCCATGTTGCCGCATCAAATGAATTCTTCATTTACACAGTCACGAAGCCAAATCATAAAAATGACATCATTTGGGCAGCAAGGTTGCATGATATCAGCGACGACATGCGCTATCGCCAAGTTGTGAAATTTCCTGAATGTTTGGGAATTTTTCTCAGTTTCACAGAGAAAAATTCCCAAACTTTCAGGAAATTTTGGTCACCTCTCTTTGCAGGTCATCAAGGCTTGGTATACCATCATAGTTCATTGTGCACGCTTCAGCATGATCCTTTAAGATACTACCAATGTTTTCACACACATTAAGGTCAGGGGAGCTACCTGGAAATTCACTTGTCTGAAGAGCCTTGAAACATGGTGCCTTATCATGCAAAAATGTGACTTCTTCAACAGATAACGCATTTTCAGGATCTTTGAGGAAAGGAAATACTCCACCAGTAAGCACAGTTTCTCTGAAGTATTCGCCATTCCATGACTGTCCTTTTTCTTTGATGATCCACATTAACCGTTTGGCTGTTTGGCTTCCTGCCGTAACACAAGTGTTAAGGCAGGAAGCAGCTGTCAGCCATTCTGATAAGAAGCAGGCCTATGTTGCTTTCTGAGCCAAAGAATAAATTGTCTCTTCCATAAAGAAAAAAATTCTGTTTATTCTATTTTAAAGAGAGAAACTCAGTTTATTCCTCTTACTTCTAGGGTGACCACATTCTACAAATCTCTAGCTGGCAACCCACGTTTAACCTCATGGAAGATATTGGTAAAAATGAAGTTCAGTACAGATAGAGACCTGGTAGGAATAGGGTGTTTACTCCCTCTCTCTCTCACTCCCTCTTCATATAGAAGTGTACAAAACTGTGGTCACTCTCTTACTCTCTCAAGCATATAAGTTTTGTGTACTGTTAATAATATTTGATGCTCCCTTGGTAGATTCTAATATAAGAGAGAGATTACTGTAACAGGCCTAACAAAGTTTTTTTTTTATGAGGAAAAAGGAGTGGTGTAATGGTGTGCAGAGATTGGTATAAGGTAAAGAGGCATTTATTTATTTTTTTACCACGGTAAAAAGTTGAATATGGTTTTGGTTAAAAAAAATTGAATATGATTATGGTAAAAAGTTGAATATGACTTTGGTAAGAAGTTGAATATGATCTTGTAAAAAGGTGGATGTAATCTTTAAACAGATTTTCCCTTAGTGAAATTATTGTTGATAAACTTTTTGTGCATTTTTACATGTTCTTGTCTTTTTATGTTTATAATTTCACAGTGTTACCCAAGATTTTGTGCTGGTGATTTAACGTTGATTTATTTAGCACTTTACTTGTGTTGATTTCATTTCTTAAGATTTCATTGAATACTTGTGCTGGTTTCATTTCTTAAGATTTCTTTTTCAAATTTGGAGTAAATCTTAATAATTTAAATTTTGCTTAGTTAACTTAGTTTCTTAATAAATTAAAGTTTTGTGAATTAATATTGTTTAAGAATGAATTCAACCTTGTGTTGTTTTCGAGTAATAATAAATTTTTTTGAGCCTCTGAACTCTAATTATAACTTTTGAACTTAGAAATAAATTTTTGTATTTAAAGTTTTAAGAACACTGTTTCATTTTTGACCACCAGTAAATAGAGTTATTTGTGTATACACAAGGTGAGTGATAGACATGCTTTGTTCTCCTTCATATTTATTGGAGTGATTTAGGACCAGGGAAACAATTATAGTTGTTTGATGGAGTGATGCTCTTTCCCCTCTAGTATATTTATTTCTGAACAGGTATTACCTCACTCATAACTTGATAAACTTTAGATTGATGTTTCAAGTGATAAGCAAGTTTTAAGGGATCACTATTACCTTTAGTGTTCAGTCGTAATATTACTGTTATGAGGTTTCAGGTATCTGGCTGTAGTGGGGTAAATTTTTGGATTTAATAGTTGTGTAATAACCAGGTACTTGATCACTTCATGTCAATATATATATATATATATATATATATATATATATATATATATATATATATATATATATATATATATATATATATATGTATATATAAGACAACAATAAACCTGACTCGCATCTAAATCAAGTTCATGCAGCAATCATAATAATCTAATGACCTTTCAACATGGCGTTATAAAACTTCCATCAATGTAGGTCACACGGTGCGGGGAGAGGAAGCCTATATTTTGTTAGCTTTTTGAACAACACAAATGAGTGAACAAAACAAAAAAAAAAAAAGCCCTTTGAAGGCGATACCCTTCCCTCGCTCGACTTTTATCCCCCTCTCTGTTTCGACTTGACAAAGGGCACGCCGATAACTAATGCCGGCGTCGGTGTAGTCTATTTTGCAACCCTGCATATATACGACTTTCTTTCTTTCTTGTCTTGGCCACTATGAACTCTGAACTTTCTGCTTTCGTTCTCCTCTACGCGCCTACGCCGTCATTCTCATTCTTCTTGAAAGTAATCTCTTCGTGGAATATGAGAGTCGAATCAGATGAACACAAAAGACAGTCTTTCGTAATCTTGGTGATCTCTGATAAACTGTTTGAAATTCGCTGAAAGAGGAGGAAAGAAAAGGAGTAAAAAAGAATAATTGATTTCAGAGATCCGGAGACTTCGATGGAAAACTATCCTCGTGGCACTGTTTTTTTTTTTTATCATTATCGGAGTCTTTTATCATTATCAGAGTCCTGTATTGTTAACGTGAATTAACCGAACCATTAAAAAATAATGAAGGCTACGTTTTCATAAATTGGATGGCATCATTAAAATTTTCACAAAAATAATAAAAATAATGTTATATCTGCGTTAATATTACTAATATCATCTATGATAACGATACTTTGATAATACTATTCAAAGATTACATATTACGTTCAGGGACAATTTCCATAATTACTAGGATATCTCCAATCTGACGAAGCACATTTTGCTAAGTTACTCTCATTTTAAAAAATTAATAAACTATTTTTTGGAGACGAAAACCCGAAAAAGAAAAACGAAAAATATATATTACAGAGAAAAGGTAAGAAAGAAGTTATCTGAACTTTCTCAGAGTTCCAGCCGAATATTTCTTAGAATTTTTTTTTTCCTTCTTTTGTCGGTATCGGAAAAATGCTTCAGACAGCAGAGGGGTAGCGCTATCTAGCACCTACTCTACCTTTTTTCCTGTCCACTACGTTAATTCGAAGGCTCTCGGCCACAGAGTAGGGGTGAGAGAGAGAGAGAGAGAGAGAGAGAGAGAGAGAGAGAGAGAGAGAGAGAGAGAGAGAGAGTGCAGAAGGGGAAATTTCTGTTATAAAACTTCTTGTTACCAAATCCTGAGTATGATTTTTTTTTAGACTAAGAACAAATTTATGCTTTATAAAAGTTCTTATAAAGTACTGGGAGAGAAAGAGAGTGCTTTGATTGATGAGAGAGAGTGCGCGCGCGCGCACACACACACAAATATATATATAAAATTGTAATCACCACAACGCCCTCTAAACTCCTCGAATTCTTCCCACATTTTTGGATACGCTCTCTCTCTCTCTCTCTCTCTCTCTCTCTCTCTCTCTCTCTCTCTCTCTCTCTCTCTCTCAAACCATTTGCAAGCTCCCCGTATTTTCAGTTTCAGAGTTTTTTTTTTCCATATTCGCACTTCAAGACTTCAATATCCTTTACAAAGCACCCAACAAACTGCCTACAGAACTGTTCATCGATAGTATTTTACATGTTTTAAGTGTTACGTGTATATTCTACAAATATATGACATTTCGTTCTCTATAATAATGACTTAAACGATGGAGTATTTATTTATATTTTTACTTACGCCTGTACCTCTGACGCAGAATATTATGTACATTCTTTATCCCGTCGATATTAAAACCGATCCTTATACTATATGAATCATTCCAGTTAGTGCTGAGTAACAGAGAGAGAGAGAGAGAGAGAGAGAGAGAGAGAGAGAGAGAGAGAGAGAAATGCTTTTAGTATGTAACCAACCCTTTACCAGAATGCCAAATTTCCATAAATGTTCTTATCTAACCATTTTAGTCATTGTTACCGTAATCTTTAAGCCATTTTTTCTTCCCGATTCATATCATACCACACGATAAATGTGTTAATTCTCACTGCAAAATATAACTCTCCAAAGTACGAGCAACATCGATATTATTGCCAAATAAATTGGTTATCAAAAAAATGCACTCACACCATCACATATACAAACATTATTAGTACATGTAGTTAGGAATCTGTTGCCTTGGCAACAAATCCCTCCCCTCTAAAAACTATCATTTCTAACAAATAAGGTAATTACATTTTCTATCCACCCATTTTCAAATGCTGAAATAATGCACCAGTTTACACCCAAAACATTAACAGTAAAGTTCATGGGCCCCCCCGCGAATATAAAACTAAAATCCTGTACTGAAATGTGCTTATTAATCCATAACGCAACGCTCAAATTTGTTCCAGATTTGCTTTTGATAACTGGATTTTTTAGTAAACAATATTTACATGATAAGAAAGGGGTAAATTCCCACTGAGTTTATTCATTTCAACAGTAGCGTCTATGAAGACTATGATGAACAACGACGATATTTAAATATAAGGGTAAAATAAGACTCTCTCTTGGTATAAAATATATATACAGAAACTACTGGTAACTGTTTACTGGGCAGGTACTTAACCAACTGCAATATCCACAGTGCTCTGTTAACCTCTCGAATTCTTTACACTTTTTGAAGACGCTTGTCATTACAAAGCCTGAGATCCAAATGCACGATTATGAAGTAATTCTGATATCTGTAGCAGGATCCGAACCCGCAGGTCGGCTCCGTAACCTACTTCTGATACTCTGGATGCGGATTCGAATCCTCCTACGGACGTTAGAATTTCTTCATATATTTGCACTTCGTATAAAGTTAAAAATACACTTATAATCCTTAAGCTTTACGAGGACTGCTGTCCTCACCGTCACAAGGAGTGAAACTCAGCCAAAGGTCTTATTTTGTCATCAATAACGCTTCTAGAATGTCAGATGACGACAGTCATAAAGAAAGGACATCGATATCGAAATGAATGAAAAGAGACTTTCCCAATGGTAGGAAGCAGAGTGTTCTCTCCCAAGATGAAGAGGCCTTCGCAACCCTAGTCACTGAAATCTCATTCATGATAAAGAAACGTTGGTAGCGATAGTACGTCATCTCCCTCAGAGGTAAAGACTTCCATGACGCGAGCGGGTAAAAGAGTCACGCCATTCACGACAAGGAGACACCCTACAATACTTTTAACGTGAATCTTACGTTGTTAAATCGAGCAAACCCAGTGCGGGGACTGTACGAATAGAATGAAGAAAGGTATTAGGAAGAAAAGTAGCAGAGAAGTGAATATTAATTGCACATCAGTGACATTAATTCCGCCTGACAATAATTCCTCGTTACAAATTCCCAGCCATTTTCGTACACTGACCCAAACGAACAAAAGCAAGTTGCCTTCCCCACTCTCCCCCCACCCCACCCACAACCCTTTCCCAACACCTCCTCCCCTCCTCCACCCTTACCCTCCCCTTTTCCACCCCAATCTTCAATCCTGATTCAAACTCTGAAAACATAAGCCAAAAAAAGTGAAAATATTAAAAGAGGTAAAAAAAAAGGAATAAAAAAAACAGGCTCTAAAGGAATCCCAACTTCTGCCATTGCAAACAAGCCATTGCAGATGTTGATTAGCTCGTTGACTGATGAATGGCAACCCCTTCCATATTACCTTCCCAACCCTTCTCCCCTCTTTCTCTCTCCCTGTAACGGCATTTTATAATATCAATGAGTCAAGCCTCTCTCTCTCTCTCTCTCTCTCTCTCTCTCTCTCTCTCTCTCTCTCTCTCTCTCTCTCTCTCTCTCTCTCTCTCTCTCTCTCTCTCTCTCTCTCTCTTAAGCATGTTTATGAAAAAATAAACCCTTCTCTCTTTGTAATGCCGGTTTAAGATAAGAATCAAATCTCTCTCTCTCTCTCTCTCTCTCTCTCTCTCTCTCTCTCTCTCTAAAGCGCTTTTATGAAAAAATAAATATCTCCCTCTTTGTAATGCCGCTTCACAATCAGAATAAATTATCCTCTCTCTCTCTCTCTCTCTCTCTCTCTCTCTCTCTCTCTCTCTCTCTCTCTCTCTCTCTCTCTCTGTAAAGATCGTTAATGAAAAAAATAAGAACTTCCTTCTTTATAATGCTGCTTTACAATACATTACCTCTCTCTCTCCCTCTGTGAGCGTGTGAACAGGAAATCAATTAAATCTAATTAACTGAGTCAGGTCTGCGATACAACTCAAGGATATCAGGACAACCCGACTTCACAATGATTAAGAAAACTACAAAAACCTTAACAAAGAAGGGCTGGTCACATTCCTGTTCTAGTTAGTAGATGATTTTGTAAACCCTTCAGCAGTATGAACAGTATGGACTGCAAAGGAACAGAAAGCACACAATAACTTTTATTTCTCTGACAGTTTGCCACTTGAATAAACATTTTCTGCAAAGGAACAGAAGGCACAAAATAACATTTATTACTTTTCCAACTGTTTACCAATTGGGTAAACATTTTCTGCAAAGGAACAGAAGGCACAAAATAACATTTATTACTTTTCCAACTGTTTACCACTTGGGTAAACATTTTCTGCAAAGGAACAGACGGCACAAAATAACATTTATTACTTTTCTAAATGTTTACCACTTGGATAAACATTTTCTGCAAAGGTACAAAAGGCACAGAATAAGGTTTATTATTTTTCTAACTATTTACCACTTGGATAAAATTTTTCACAACACTAAAAAATTCGCGGATTATCTGAAGGAAATTTGTCAATAAATCCTAAGATTCTTTAGAAAACAAAATTAAATGACTATGTATTTCCAGACAGCTTTATAAACAACTCTTGCGAATTTAACGAGGTATCAGCACTGCAGTTCTCCAGTTCATGTACAGAACCTGCGGTAGAGCTCAAAGAGATTTTTTATAAAACGAGCGGCACTATTCTACAGCTTATGTATAGAATCAGTGCAGCAGCTCTGCAGTTCCAGTACAGAATCAATGGTACAGTAGAATTTTTACCTATCCTTTCACTAGTGACGTCCTTCGTTTCGTTTTCCGTTTCTGTTTCGCTTCTCTTTGCCGAGGAAGAGGGTACTTCGAAGCTTAATCAGCGGATAGTCAATTAACGATAACATTTTTTTTTAGAGTCTTTTGATCATCATCAATCCACTGAATACTTTATTGATCTTCGAACTCTCTCTCTCTCTCTCTCTCTCTCTCTCTCTTCTCTCTCTCTCTCTCTCTCTCTCTCTCTCTCTCTCTCGTTCATCATCTGCGTCACCTTGCCTGCCCTGTTGCAAAACCTTTTACGACCGTCCTCAAATTGAAATTGTCGCACCGTAATCGCCTCCCTCTGTTTTTGTTCATTGATTGGATGATTTAAGTGCCTCCGTTCCTTTGCCATTTTGTAAACATTATTTCCTCGAAAACATCGTCCTTCTAAGGATTTCAGTGAAATCTACCTGATATGAAGAGGCAAAGTAAATGCTAATTTCTGGATGGTTTATCCAAACTGGATCAGAATGGGTCTCACGCACCTCAGCTCCATCGGCTTGCCCAGTGCCTCACCATAAACTAGAAAAATGATATCCCAGAATTCCAGAGGGTTCACAATCCGCATCGTTAACGAATGGCTGTTTTGTTTTCCAAATGCTTGTGTTTACATCACAAAACTGGGCGATCTAAGCTAACACGAATTTTATTTAACATATGAGAATGCTTTATATAGGTACAGTTACAGAGGATATTTTTATTAAAATCTGTGGCCGTCCTCAACAAAGGGTAATTATAATAGTTATGGCGAGGACCGATGGAAACTGGCAGTTGGAAAAATGATTACTGTTATTGCACTGAATAAGACAGCCGTTACAGCCACATTAAATTTTTATATTTGTTACTTATGTCTAATAATCTTCCTCATGGTGGCAGACCCAGCATTATTACGGGCAGAAACGACTTATTAAATCTATAAATATAAGCCCCAACCAGCAATATTTTTCAACCTCAACTTTGGGAGCGCAATATTTGTTCCGACAAAACCAGAAGAAGAGATCATTTGACAAATAAAAAAAAACTGACTGCAGATGAATGACAACCTCTTTCAATATTACAATACTATATGGTCTCCTATCTACTTATTATTATTATTATTATTATTATTATTATTATTATTATTATTATTATTATTGGCCCATGTGGCTTAAGTAGCATTGCAAAACTTACCCCTTTACCCCTGAAAAACATAAATCCTAGAGGGCTATTAAAATTTTCGATGGACAGACTAAAGACATAAAGTGCCACTCAAAGTAGATTAAAACTGAAGATATCTAAAAAGCGCCCATCTTAATTCTTTTCCTTTTTTAATGACTAACACCTTAATTATCTCAAGAGCTGTTAGGGCGGTAATTACCCATAACGAGCAAGTCCTTAGCCTTAACGACCCTTTTAAACCATCCGAACGACTCGAGCCATTTTCGCCAATTGGACGCACCCAGTCATCATCACTATGATTCGCAGAACGGTTGCGTTCTTTTGAGATGCCATCGCCCTATGGGTTCCAGTGCTATTTCTATCATTCTTATCACACTTTAATTGTGAGGTTGCAGTTCACAATTTCCCCGTTCATAATTCATGGGATTCATAAATGATTTTTCTACCTCGTGCTTGAAAAGATTACAGTCCGCAATGATTTCTGAACCAAATATATTGAAATTTATTCACTAAAAAAAATGCTAGAAATTTCCATTTACTATTTTATAAGAGCTTCCCAGTCCTGTTCATTTTGAAGATCCCCATTTAACTTCAGGGCATTCCAGCAATTTTTGTGCAACTCCCACTTATTTTGTTTTTTGGGATTTGAATTATTCCATCTCAAATTATTCTCATTGATTTTAACTTGTGGTTTATAATGAAATGAACATTTCTCGATAATCATTCGGTTTAATTTGATTTCAATCTTTCACTTTAAACCATTTAATAATTTTTGTTGTCCTAAAATGTTAAACTGAGTTCAATCTTTCTCCAAACCAATTATGAAACACGGTCTCTCTCTCTCTCTCTCTCTCTCTCTCTCTCTCTCTCTCTGCGAAATATTACAAAGCCGACAGGTTTTTTATTCGCATTTCCTGAATCCTTAATGGATCACCGCGCCTGTTATTCTATAAAAACTTTCTTTTCATATTTTATCTGCATACCCCATCAGCCACTGCAATAAATTCCACTTTAGTCGCTCCGCACTGAAAGCTAAGCAAACTTCATTTGAATAGACTAAATTACACATTTGAGTGACACAAACACACACACACATATATATAATATATATATATATATATATATATATATATGTATATGTATGCATATACATACATAAATTATTTATATATATATATATATATATATATATATATATATATATATATATATATATATATATATATATATATATATGTGTGTGTGTGTGTGTAAATATAATATTATATATATATATATATATATATATATATATATATGTGTGTGTGTGTGTGTGTGTGTGTGTATAAATGTATAAGTATTGATCGCATTATTGTAAATAATTAGAAAACGTAAGAAGGAAAAATCTATCTTTATTATTATTATTATTATTATTATTATTATCATTATTATTATTATTATTAAGAAATCTAAAGAGAAAAAAAAACAAAAGAAACACTTATAATGAAAAGCAAATAGTGGCCGCGATGACTAAGCACTTGAATCGCGCGGGGGTCGAAACGGAAAGAATGCTTGTCTTGGAATAAAGACACAAAAGAAAATAAAGACACAAAGGGCAATAACGAAGCTTCTTTGCTTATTAAAGAAGAAAAAGGCTCGCAAATATTGGGAGAAAGTAGGGTTGGAAACAGGGTGAATATCTGATGAATATGTGAGGAAGGGGATTATAAAAATGAAGGCTTGAAAGTGTGCTTCGGGGAAAAGGGGCGGAGAAGGGATAATGTAAACAACGGAGGAGAGAGAGAGAGAGAGAGAGAGAGAGAGAGAATAATCACGCAAAGAGAAAGAGGGATAATGATTATAAGGGAAGGAATATGTTCAACTGCTTCATAGAGGATGAGATAATGCGAAGAGGATCCATTTGCATGGAGAGAGAGAGAGAGAGAGAGAGAGAGAGAGAGAGAGAGAGAGAGAGAGAGAATAATCATGCAAAGAGAAAGAGGGGTAACGATTATAAGGGAAGGAATATGTTCAACTGCTTCATAGAGGATGAGATAATGAGAAGAGGCTTCATTTCCATGGAACCCTTCATGAGAGAGAGAGAGAGAGAGAGAGAGAGAGAGAGAGAGAGAGAGAGAGAGAGAGATGCGTTGCAGGGAGATGCGCGCAGCCCCCAGTGTCAGCATCCCTTACCTGGCGGAGACGGGGAGAAATATTTGCTTTTAATTTAGTAAAGCCTGACTATCCAACATGCACACACCATGGGTGACTGCGTGAGACCTTAAAGAGGAGAATTCATTGCCAGATTTCCTTTGTAGTCGCCAACTCTCCGTCTAATACGAGCTGCGGTGGGCATCCGATGTCTTAACTCATGCGCTTGTTTGCCTGTCAATATGTTTTACTAGCTTTGATTTTGATCTGTTTGCTGACGTTACATGCTTAAAGTTTTTTTTTATTACTGATCTAGTTATTTTGTTTTACATCAAGGATATGTCTTCGTAGTTTAGTGCTTTTCCACTGTTATTAAAAGCAGTAAAAATTTTCCTTTTTCACATAATGGCTTGCTTCAAGTTAGGCAAAGATGGCTTTAATAAGAAAGATGAAAGTAAACAGATGGGTAGGAAAAATATTATTCTCTCGTTCCTGTAGTGCAGACGTAAAAGAAAAAGAAACAGAAAGTACATCTTTCCTAAATATGCTGAGTTCCTTTATTACTCTCTGATTTTCCGAGTATCTAAGAATTAAGCAAAACTCTTCCATGAAATATACACCATTACCACAAAAGGACACCTGACGCTCAAAGCAATTCTCATCCCTAACAAATAACAAATAACACTCGTCGCCATATTCCAACGCCTCGCTTAATTGTGGATAATTATAGTTTGTTTCCCCCTCGGCTTAACCACGACGTCTCCTCTCCTGGTGATCACAACCAACAAAACTTTGACGCCCAAAATATTTGGGAAACGCAGCACCCTCTCTTCCAGACCCTTGTCCTTCCATGTCCAATTTATAAAGACACCATTCAGTTAATTCCATGAATTGGATTCCTTTCCGGAACACAGCGTTTGGAGGGCTTTGGAATGACCAGTTCTTCTCTAGTCTCAGCGAGACTCACCAAAGGTGACGTGTTGTGTGCACAGTACACTAAACGCATCCATGGCTTAGCGTTGGCTTAGCTCTTAACCATCCGACCTACCTGACCTCCCACAATCCTAAACAAGGAGATTTAATGGAGGTTTAATCCTAAGCAAACTTCCTCGCACCATAATCCACAATAGAGATCTCGACTAAACCGTAGTTCAATTTGTCCCATTGCCATGAAATAGCAAGAGGGAGTGCTTGCGCGCATTGGAAACGCTCAAAATGTGCTAAATTTTAACGCAAAAATGGCACCTAACTTCCGTTCCTCATCAGGAACGCTGGAACGGCTTCAGAACAAACACGAGTGAATGACTTATTCACATGATACCAATATCCCGCCATAAAAGTTTTTGGCATCCAGGGGAAGCAAACATACCTTGAATTATTTACAAGGCAAATCGGGTTCCGACCACTGACAGCTAAGGCACATGAATTAAACGGGAAAGAAACAGAAGAAATGCATACAGTGAACAATAAATCTTTAATCATTCACATTGTTTAAAATAATACTTTATATAACGCCTGCCAAAGCGGCAAAGTTAGGCAATAAACATGACAGAAATAGAAAGGTTTAAAAAGCTATTTCTCTCCCGTTTGATTAAGTTATTAATACTGCGTTAACATGTAACGAGCTCATAAGGAAACCAAAATATTTCATCAGTATTTAAAGAATTTCGTAGTTAGTCTCCTCAAGCCACACCAAAGATAATTAAAAAAAATTTGTAAGTGAATAAATTATGAGGAAAAACCGATCATGCACATTTGTAAACACAAACTGTGTATTCCGCATTTCACTTGAGTAATCATCAATAAAAGTAGTAAAAGATGTTTTAGAAGTAGAACGAAGCCAAGACAAATATATCCTACCATTCTGTATAAATGGCACATCTATGTTCTCTCACTCTCTTTCTCAATATATATATATATATATATATATATATATATATATATATATATATATATATATATATATATATACATATATAATATATATATATATATATATATATATATATATACACATATATAATATATATATATATATATATATATATATATATATATATATATATATATATACACACATATATATATACGATATATACATATACATAAATATATATACTGTAAATATATACACGTATATGTATCTACTGTATATATATATGTATTTTATAAATATATATACGTATATATATTTAAATATAACATATATATATTATATATATATATAATTTATATATATATATGTATGTGTGTGTATATATATATATATATATATATATATATATATATATATATATATATATATATATATATATACAATATATGTGTGTGTGCGTCTGAAACATTTTAAAATTTACAGTCATCCATAAGTAAAACAAAAAAAACAAAGTTTTTCAATCGGAAGCGTTAAAGAAAACCATTCAAGACGTCAAAACGAACAGAAGAAACATCTGCAAGGATTCACCACCTGCCAATTCGCACCACGGCTTCAGCTCTCGGCAATGTCAACCCTTTACAAAGACAGAATTAACCCCAGTCATTAGAAATGGTAAAGTTAAATAAAACATCAAACGCTAAGAGTTTTGTTATGAAATTGTTCAGGGACGAGGTTTAAAGAAATTATGTAATCAAGGTATCCTTTCCAACAACTATAAGAAAAAGTAATGTTTCTATGGGTATGCATGAGCATGCATATGATATATATATATATATATATATATATATATATATATATATATATATATATATATATATATATATATATATATATATATTATTTTATATATATATATATATACACACACACAAACAAGGTTAAATATATACCTTTATTAAGTTTTGCATTACGCCGTAAGAAAATAAAACGTGCAGGAGGGCCAAAGTATAATGTTATGATCTTTGTAATTGATTTGTACTGACGAATGGCGGGAGGTGACAGACAATGCCCTTTTACTGTGACCCGGGGTCACTTCACTTGATCATCCGTACACAAGGAAATGGCAACGCCGCTAAAAAAAAAAAATGCCAAATCTACCAGATTATCACCCTTTTTCCTAAAAAGTTTGAATGGCATTAAGAAAATACGGCAGCGATGGTAATCGCCTTTGAGTCTCAACCTTTCATAGCCACACGATAGGCGCAATCTTTGCTATCATCGGTTTCAGTCCAAACGCGGTGAGAGAGTTTCTTCATTTTATTTCCAAAGCAGAATTTCAAGGCTTTCAATGGAAAAGTTTAAGTAATCGAGAAATTAAAGTTCATTAAATGTCGGCCGGGGTATTAATACTTGTATGGTTAATGTGATTAGTAGTTACCCAATGATTCGACATGAGAAAAGTAATTATGCAATTTAACAGTCATTACATATATATATATATATATATATATATATATATATATATATATATATATATATATATATAATACACACACACACACACACACACACACACACACACACATATATATATATATATATATATATATATATATATATATATACATATACTGATTATATATGGCTTGTGTGTGTGTGTGTGTGTGTGTATGTTAGTAAAGTAAACAAACAACAGGAGTTCAGGTGTAGAACAAGTCTACAAGGAACTACTTAACACGGCTTAACAGAACCATGAGCCTAATACCGCATTCTCAGCGAGTGACAAGAGGGCGGAGCCAAAGTCAGACGGGACTGTTGACGTGCATTCTCTCCCTCGGCATAACATCAAAATCCTCTCTTTCCAAACAAACACTTTCAGGGGACGAAAATTGCTTTTACTCACCGCCGTTTGAAGAGTCTCTTTTCAACGGGGGATCGTTTTCTCGAACTCTAAAATCAACAATGAAACTAAAAACAACAAAGATGCAGCCCTGAATGCTTGTTTGTGCTGGCATACAGCAGCGCTTTGTTCGCGCGACCTCGGCTTCTGTCTATTTTAAGCGTTTCACTTGAATTAGACTTTGAACTTCTTCTTTTTCTCAGCGAATTCTCCGAGATTCTCTCGCTGTGAATTCGTGTCGGCATTCATACTTCAACAAATACCGGCACGTGTAGCTTCCATCTTTCCGTAAATTCGTGATGGATTCGCAGCTGAACGAATCAAGATTCCCCGAGATTCTCGCTCTGCATGTTCGGATTTGGACGAATGAAAACTTAAGAAGATTTCCTCCCTGTGTATGAATAAATGAATAAAAATAATACGCAGTCCATAACCAACTAAAAACTGACACAGGCATTAATGCGTATTTCTGTATTATATACCCACGGGCTGCGTTCATGCTAAAGTAGGTGACTTACTTTGGACATAAATGTACGATAAGACACACTGACTCATTACATTCCGGGAACATAATCCAAATTACACAATAAAAAAATAATCCGAATCGTTTACGACCATTCTTGCTCTTATCCATGACCACACGAACGACCATTAAAAAAAAAAAAAAAAAAAAAAAAAAATATATATATATATATATATATATATATATATATATATATATATATATATATATATATATATATATATATATATATATATATATATATATATATATATATAGTATACAGTATATGTGTATGTGTATATATATATATATATATATATATATATATATATATATATATATATATATATATATATATATATATATATATATATTTATATATATATATATATATATATATATATATATATATATATATATATATATATATATATATTTATATATATATATATATATATATATATATATATATATATATATATATATATATATATATATATACATGTACATATACATTCTCTCTCTCTCTCTCTCTCTCTCTCTCTCTCTCTCTCTCTCTCTCTATATCTATATATATATATATATATATATATATATATATATATATATATATATATATATATTATATATATATTAGTTAAAAAGTTAATGTCCTCCTGGGCCTCTGTAGGCTATATATATAAATTTGTATGAATATGAGGATATATATATATATATATATATATATATATATATATATATATATATATATATATATATATATATATATATATATATATATATATATATATATATATATATATATATATATATATGTGTGTGTGTGTGTGTGTGTGTGTGTGTGTGTGTGTGTGTGTGTGTGTGTACAAACACATCTTAGGTTGATAGAATCCCAACCGATTAAAAGCTGACACAAAGAGTAATATTCAGCCAGTAAAACACCATGAAGCTGGTTTTTAAAAATTAATTTTCAATCCCTTGGCCGTTCCAAATGCCAGAGCTATCAATACCAACATCAATTACTGCCATCTGAAAAATACCTAATAAAGAAAAAATGAACAGACACAAGGCATCAAATCACTGATTCCCACGTCGACTCCGGACAATAACACTTTTCTTTTATGTCCTCCAGGTCCGAGTCATATTTCAGCCACACCCTCTCTCTCTCTCTCTCTCTCTCTCTCTCTCTCTCTCTCTCTCTCTCTCTCTCTCTCTGCCAAGAAGCAAGGAGACCGGAGGAAGAAACTGGGGGTAAAAGATTTCGGGAAAATTTCGCGAATAAGAGAAATAATGATTATGGCTTCCGAACACTCTGCTCAGTCTGCGTAGTTTTTATGGGTAAATAACTCTTCACGTGTTCCGATGTGTTCTCTCTCTCTCTCTCTCTCTCTCTCTCTCTCTCTCTCTCTCTCTCTGTGTATAGTAAAATAAAGTAACCATCAATATGTCCCGGTGTACTTTCTCTAGCTTTCTCTTAAGTGTGTGTGCGAACGCAATAATACGCTGAGACATCAAAAAGAAAGTTTGTTGTGGAAACGCAAGGGATGAGAGAGAGAGAGAGAGAGAGAGAGAGAGAGAGAGAGAGAGAGAGAACAGGTATTATAACATAAGACCACTATGTCAAAAGTAAATGTGTTTTCGATTAGTGAAGAATCACGTCATAAACAAACTACACATTCAATCATGAGAAAAGACCGACGTACGAACAGGACAAGGCCACACAGTCACAAACATTCATTTACAAACAAACAAACAAACATACTCCAACGCATACAAATACGAACACAAAAACACAAACTTATATGACAAAGTATTAAACCAAGGTCTACGGATTTATTAAAGCAAACGCTGACGCAAATGCGTAGGCATAATGCGCGCGCGCTCATGACCCGCACGCCGACGAAGTAATTCCACTATAAATATCAAGCGGCGAAAATGGGTTACTAAATTTTTATTTATTTTTTTATTTTTTTGAAAATGACTTAAATATCAGTTTTCTAGAACGACTTCCACATTTCCTTTCGTGCGAAGCTCTGAAAGGCTTTTGTTATCGGTTCGTCCCATTTTCCGCTTTAATGGTTTTTCTTGCCTCTTTGCCTCTTTAATTATTTCCTTCGGTGGAGCGATGGATTCTATCTAGATGAAATAAAGATAACACGAGAGAGAGAGAGAGAGAGAGAGAGAGAGAGAGAGAGAGAGAGAGAGAGAGAGCTACTGGTAATGGCAATTTGACAATATACCATTTAGTAAACCACTGATTCATGGAGATAAGAGTAAAAAAACACACACTTATACACACACACACACACACACACATATATATATATATATATATATATATATATATATATATATATATATATATATATATATATATATATATATATATACATATACACACCTGAGAGACGTGATCATATATATATATATATACACACACACACATATATATATATATATATATATATATATATATATATATATATATATATATATATATATATATTAAATCTATTAACCAGTCTACTGTGTGTGAAAAAATATGAGAGAGAGAGAGAGAGAGAGAGAGAGAGAGAGAGAGAGAGAGAGAGAGAGAGAGAGAGAGAGAGAGCTAGCTGGCTGGTAAAGGAATAACACACAACACCCAACGAAAACATCGAATTTCATGGTCCATTTCCCCACTCTCCAAGTTGCAATAAACGACACAACCGGGCTATAAACGAAGTAAACATATAGCTGGGCCGCCTGCCTGCCTCCTGCCGCCTCGCAGCCAGTGTTGGTTACATCTTAAGCGATGTCCTTGGGGAGAGGAGGGGGCGGGGGAGCTCCCCAGGCTGACACGCCATGTTTACCTTGGATTAAGAGGAAACTGGGAAATTAGAACTTTTTCTGACGCCTCACTTCGTCCCCCCAAAAACCCCAAGCCAGCACACACACACACACACACACACACACACACACACACACATACATACACACGCGCGAGCGCACATACCCGTAACCTGTTTTATTTATCTACTTTTTTTTAACCAACTGCTGGAACATAACATTTTATTCACGTACAAGATATCATTTGTTTTTTGTTCTAGGAAATCTTAAGGCTAAGGTTCACTTTTTTTTTATTACCTGAATTTAATCATTATAAAAATAATTCCTCATGCATTAATTCCATTATTTGCTTGGTGTTCAAAACTTGGATTTTACACTTTTACACCTAAAGAAAGAACTGAATAACAGAGCACACCGAAACGAGAATGAAAGCAAAGCATTCAGGTAAGGCTGGCAACAAAGACCGTGACACCCACAACGATTTAACAAAGGCAACAGAGGAGGCGACAGTGACGTCACTCCAAATTCACAGTTTGACAAAAATAAAAAAAAAATTCATTTACACTCCACGGACTCAAATCTACGCAGCGTACAAGCCACTTGCCAAAATGTAAAGCAATCAAATGTTCAAAGGGCCATAATAGACACATAGATAGATTTTATCATTCAGAGCTGTGAATCAATATCAAACTTTTTATCTCCACTTCAGTATCTCCATTTACTGATAATTCGGCGCAGCAGTGCCGAGAAAAACTGAGTCTTCTTAATATTGTGCCATAAAATCAGTCAACGAATTTTTTCAGCAACACTTCCAATCATTTTTTCTCTATTTAAAAAAACTGCCTGGGGGGTGGGGGATCACTCTTTAATATTTCTAAATCCAGAAATTCAATATCAATTAAGTGGATTTGAGTAAATGGACGTCATTCAAGTGGAGTGGATCAATCGGCAGCCATCAACGGTCTATATTTGCTCAATTAAGAGAAACTGAAAAACTGGAAACAATTTTCCCCCTCGTTCCGTTTTTCGTGATGTTCCCTAATGGTGCCACCCGGAAAAATGAGGTGAAAAACTAAATAAAAAAAAAAGCAAATGGAATTAATTACACACTTGAAAAATCGACATTAAAAGACTGTCTTGCTTTGATACATGCACGAAAATATTTTGTTAATCATAATAATCATTATGAATATGGTCAATTTTTTTTCCCAAAACTTTCCCCTAACCTCAAAGCAATATACGATTATTGTAGTTAAATGCCCTTAATGTTATATACGGCCTTGATGTTACCGACGGTTTTGTTTTATGGCGACAATTTCTACAACACCAACGTACCCAGAGTATACAAATTTCATTGTAGGGCCCACAAACTCAAAAGAACGAACTCTTTTGATTTTTGACACGGTGCCATCATCTCAAAAAATAAATACATTATTATGTAAAGACCCCCTTCCCCTACACAGTTATTTCCACTGCATAAATTATAAGTCCAAAAAGGCTGACTAAAGCTTGTGAAATCCAATCTTTGTCATATTTGGATTTCCTAAAAAAATATCATCATGTGGTGGTTAAACTGTAGTTAATAAATATATATTGCCTTCCTTTCGACATCACTGGCAACTACTACTACAGCTGAGGAAGTTATTCAGTCTTATATTCTTATCACCAACATTCTATTGGAAAATTTCAGAAAAGCAAAGTGCCTATTTTGAATGTGATTGCTCTTTTGTGTAACTTATTCAATAAAATATTTTCAGCTCTTCCACTTTACAGTATGTTCATAATGCTGCAAGTTTTCTTCATATCGGAATTTTTCAATTCTCTTTTAATTTTCACGATATACGCAACTAAAACTTCAACTTTTTTCAAGTAAATGTATGCTCTGCTTAGTGACAGAAGGAAATAGCATGTCCCAATCTCCGTAGGAAAAAAATATGTATTTATCGTATATAATTCTCTTTGCATTAAAGTTATTTCCAAAGTAAAGTGAATTCGATACTATTGGCTTATTTGTGGCTAAATATTTGAGAAAAAAAATAGTCGTGGGTGTAATTAGTGACAAACTATCATGCATTCCACATCATGTGGTACATATTTAGAGTTCAGCAATCATGGTGAAAGTGGGTAGAATTTGATTCTAAGTACAACTTGAATTCGACAAGAATATGTACACCAACAGTTCATCTTCTATCTACTGATGGCTGAGTGGAGGTAATCACTACCGCCCTTTATTTAAGCCCATAAATAATATTTTGTGGCTTAATTTTTTAAACTGCAGAAATGTGATACGTGAAATTTGAGACAGACTATCTCACACACATACCAATATATATATATATATATATATATATATATATATATATATATATATATATATATATATGTGTGTGTGTGTGTGTGTGTGTGTGTGTGTGTATACAGGACATATATAAATATACAGGATATATATATATATATATATATATATATATATATATATATATATATATATATATATATATATATATATATATATATATAATGTGTGTGTATGGATATATATATAAATTTATATATACACACACACGCACACACACACACAAACATTAAGGTACAAACGTATTCAATATCCAGTTCGCTCTACCTCGGAAATAATACCAAAGGGGATTTATAATTGATAAGTGACAGTCACCTAATGGGCGCGAACCACCGAAGATAACTATCAATGACTTCAGTGGGTCGACTGTCAAGACAGGTATAAGTGGATGCCGTACATCTCCCCGTCGAGAGCAGGCACTTGTACTTAAGCCGTCGTCGGCATCAACCCAACATGACAGCCGATTGGTACTTTTGAAAAACGTAGCTAGTTATGAATTTTTATCACATCATGGCGGAGTCGGCATCCACTTATACCTCTCTTGACAGTTGGGTGGTAGAGTGCTCGTCACTGAAGTCATTGCTAGTTGTCGTCGGTGATTCGCGCCCATCAGGTGACTATTACTTATTAATCATAATTCCACTTCGGTATGATTTCCGAGGTAGCGCGAGTTGGATATTATGCATAAAAAATGTGATGTGATAAAAATCACATACATATATATATATATATGTATAACAATCACGAAAATATGGAACTTGATGAATATATAACGACAAAATCTACGAAGGAAAGAGAAACAATGGAGTGCTGCAAGGCCTTTCGACTTACAGTCCCTTACTTAGCAGACTAAGTAAAGGACTATAAGTCGAAAGGCCTTGAAGCATTCCATTGTTTCTCATTTTTCTTTATACAGTGGATTTTATATTTATATATATATATATATATATATATATATATATATATATATATATATATATATATATATATATATATATATATATATATATATGCCAATACAACCTGCAGCAACATGCACACATTAATGACAAAGAAAGTGTGATAAAAGCGTACAAACAGCCACCCACTGCATCTAATGTTATAAGCAATAGATATAAATAAAGAAGATACAACGTGCAGTTTTGCTTTCCATCCAATACACGATTTCAATTCTAGGCGCGAATACTTCCGAACCATGACCCACCTGGTTCGGCGTAAGAATAAGAATTACGAGAACTGGAAACAAACAAAAATATTGCATTTTTCCTCTTTGTAGGAATGGGTGAACTGAATATTGCTTTATGCCATTTTAAAAAGGTGTACATACTTTTATATATATATATATATATATATATATATATATATATATATATATATACATATTATATATTATATATATATATATATATATATATATATATATATATATATATATATATATATATATATATATATATATGTACACATATAGACACACGCACGCACACACACATATATATATATATATATATATATATATATATATATATATATATATATATATATATATATATATATATATATATATATTATATATATATATATATATATATATATATATATATATATATATATATATATATATATATATATATATATATATATATATATATATGAATGTGAGCAAAAACTTGAGAGAGAAAAAGCATTAAATGAAGAAAGAAAGGCTTATGAACTAACGGATAGATGCTTCATGAGATGAATAATGAATATACTCCAGGGTCGATGGAGTGAGTATTTTGAAGCCACTGAATGGAATAGGCAGAAGACAAGCAGAGCTGAATGATGCAGGAGTGGTACAGGTTAGCGAACGATTGAGAATTCTTGTCACACTTATTTTTGAAGATGTAAGCAGAGCTATGAAGAGGTTTTAGACTTGAAATACAACAGAATTGTATGGAATTACAATTAACATGCTAAGCTATGGTGATGACTGTGCAATTGAGTGGCTGAGCAAGCTTGTAAGGTACACTTTGAGATGTATATACATTCACTCACTGTGACAAACTAACCATATGACTTGCATATAGTTCACAATAAGAACCTGTCGATCAGCAAAATATTTAATGCATATCAACCACAATCAGGGGAAAAATGACTAATCGGAGGATAGCAAAGGTGGGATATTATTCCAAGTCTATACGACCATATAAAACACATAATATAAGGAGAACAGGAGTGGATGTCCAGTCATATTTCTACTCCTGTGTAGCCATACTGACTACAATACACAAAAATGTAGGCCTAAATGAGCGTGTGTATTAGGCTTTCGAGAACTACATCTAATGCCGGGTTCCCTATCTCTATACATCCAGAGTTGTGATTTTAATTACGGTCAACTTTAACTGTCTCGTCTTTTCCACAAATCTCAGAGATTTTTAAATTCCAGAGACTATTGTCTTCCGTTTCCTCTAAACAGAGTGGACATGGCTTCAGTTTTTCAGACTAACTGTCCCTGAAGGCTGTGCATATTCAGCGGAGTAAGTGAAGCACTAACTTTCCATGCGGTGAGTTGCAGTGAATATCCGATGATCATCCATATTAACAAGGTAGTCAGGGAAAGCAGACCAGACTTATTAACGACATACAGCACATAAAGTGAGTAGCGTCAAAGGGGTCAGCGACTTACGAGGATACGATACCCTGTCCCCATACGAATGCTGGGTCATTTTGCGTCACGTTAATGATAACAGCATCTGCGGTTGCGTAATTTTATTTTACTTACTTAGCCAACGTCATAAGATTCATTTGTAACCTTCGTACTTTGTGACCGCGTTAAAACTTACCTTGTATCATGACCATTTACAGTAAGTTTAATGAGAGAATTTTTCAGTGAAGAAAACAGTTCTAGAGTTAACATCAAACACATGAAACTGACCAAATGTTAGGGAATGCAGCACAAGATATCATACAAAGAACCCGCAACAACTTAAATACTAACAGTGAAATGTATAAGCAATAAAAACTGAAATTCACAGCAATACGAAAAAAAGATTAATACTTTCAAATCATCACATTGTGTGTGTGTGTGTCCATCTTCGCTTTCTGGAACAAAAACATGCAAACATACAGTTCACATCATGTATACATACATTCTCACACGTATGTATACTGCATATAGCCCATAAGAGGGCTCGGCTACTGGTACGCCTGAATTTGTAAACATGCCTTCGTTATCAGTGAACATGCACAAACACTCAAACGCTAATATACTGCGAGAGTACAGGTGATCACTTTCTGTCAGGTCTAAATTTGTAAACATGTATTTCATGTCAGCAGCCATACACACATTCACATTCGTACACACACACACACACACACACACACACATATAGGTTATATCTATGTAAAAAGGGAATGCGTATCGATTTACAGTAAACAAATAAACACACACGTATTCACACACACATACACACACGCAACGCGGGATTGGAAGCGCTCAGGTGACTCATCAGTCTGAATCTGGGAGGCAATTCCCCGTCCGCCGTCACGGACTCAAACTTTCAGGCGGATCGGAAAGAAGAAGATCGGGACACAGACACAGTTCGAGGAGGACGGGAGGGTGGTGGGAGGTGGTGGGTGGGTGGGTGGTTGAGTGGGCGAGGAGGGAAGGGGGACTGGAAAAGGGGTGACTGATAAAAAAAAAATAAAACAAAAACCTATGGTTAGAAAATCAAGGATTACTTGAGTTCTCCATCTGGTCTTGTTATTGTCATGGAAGAAGACGGGGCCACGGTAGGTGGAAAGGAGAAGAGGCGGTAGGGGGTTGGAGTGGAAGGGGGGAGGGGTATGAGAAAGACGCATGGAATAGAAAATATCCCTAAAATAATGAAGGATTATTAGAATTAAGCATCTGATTTTATTATTGTCGTAATAACCATAATAGCTGCTGTATTAAATTTTTATAGACATTATAACGAAGACGAAAGATGAAAAAGACTTATATAGTTGAAAAATTATATCCATCGGTCGTTTTTATTATGGTGATAACAACAACTGCAGAATTACACTGCTAGTTATGGTTGGAAAACAGAGGATTATTATAATTCGCCATCGGCCCTCAACATCATCATGATTAAAATAATCGCAGTTTTTATATAATTATTATTAGTATTTTCAGATTTACCAATCATTATGGAAACTTCTGTTGAATTTCACTTCATTAGTACCATTATCATTTTCATATTGGTTGAATTCGCCATCAATTATATATTGTTAGTCAGCATTATTTCTGTAAATGCCATCAATCACATAGAAATCATCGTTTATACATCAATCACCTTCAATAATCTTAATCCCTTCAGAAGTATCAGAACTCCCACTATTATTTTTCAACATAACTGTTGTGGTCATAACAATGTCTGAAAATACAACCGGGGCGAAACGCTTCACCTGAGTAATACAGTTAAAACACGTCGTGATGGCGATGACATTGCCTTGGGGTTGGGATTGGTGGGGTTTGGTGGGGTTGAGGGTGGGGGTGGGGGGAGGAGCGAATTGAATGACGTCATTAAAAGCGCTTGCAATTAAGGAAACAATGCGAAAAGCAATCACGCAAATGTTCCTGCGTGGACAACAGGATGATTTAAACTCTTGAGGCTCATTCACATCTGATGCAATGGTCGCCAAGAACGAGAGAGAGAGAGAGAGAGAGAGAGAGAGAGAGAGAGAGAGAGAGAGAGAGAGAGAGAGAGAGACACGGCTGAAGCCAATGAATAACTGAGGGTATATGCTGAACTGGCATATATTAAGACGTTTGACAGAGAGAGAGAGAGAGAATTTCCGTAAAGATCGGATGAATAATCAACTTGAATTTCGAATGAAACAGATCCGAAGTTAATTCTTATGCAGAGAGAGAGAGAGAGAGAGAGAGAGAGAGAGAGAGAGAGAGAGAGAGAGAGAGATCTTTCCCTATATATAACTACAGAAAAATTCACCCCTACCCCAAATAAAACAAAACAAAAAAATAATATACAATGTAAATATGGCATAAAAACTGAATATAAACATTTTCTATATACAGTCAACAAAGAGTCACAATTCTTTAACATCCATTTTTATTTGCTTCCCTCCAGCAAAAAAAACAAAAAGTAAATTCCAATTACCTTGAATGTATTGATCTCCGTCTCTTTTCATTCTGTACCAAAATACACCTGTCGACATTACAGAAAAACTGCTTTTTCTTTGCCTTTTATAGTTCCAATGTCCTGCTAATTAGTGACGTGTCTTTGCAATTTAGTAAATCAAAGGCAATTATATTGTGCATTATCATTTTTTCCGACCCATTGGTGCCTGCGTAATTGCAGCATGTCAAATGAGGTGGATCACAGGCCCGATACGCTATGTATTATAACGATGCGATATTGATTTGCAATTAGCAAAATGCCTCCACCGCCACTTGCATAACGGACTAACCAACATGGCGGGCCGCTGGGAATGCTGGCATTAAATCGCGAGGGAAATGAAGAGTCGTTTAATACCGAAAACCTCTGGAACAGTTCGGATAAATTGTTTCAGGATGGAACAATGCTGGTAGCTACAAGTCACCGTGCTTTGATGACGACCTACGAAACCCCCCACCCCCATCCCCCATCTCTCTCTCTCTCACTATACCCCTAAGTAGAAGCAATTTCCGATGGAGAAGGAAGCCATCACAACCATAGCCTTGAAGCCATTCTCTTCAAGGGCAAATAAAACATGTTCTCACCTCGCTTTCTCTTCCATATATTGTCTGTTTCATGCATGACCGCCTTCCCCACACGTTCACACACACACACATATATATGAGTGTGTGTGTGTGTATATATATATATATATATATATATATATATATATATATATATATATATATATATATATATATATATATATACATACATACATACATACATACATACATACATATATATATATATATATATATATATATATATATATATATATATATATATATATATATATATATATATATATATATATACGGTATAATATGCGAGTGCGTGTGTTGTCTTTGTCCACACATAAAGCCCTTTAGCGTTAAATGCTAATGAATAAAACTCAGGGCAGGTTAAGGCTAAGCGGACTTCACCACTTGAAAATAAAAAAAAATGTATGCATACAAATCCATTCTATAAAGTTTGTTCTATAAAGACAGAATGTTTATAAAGCAGACCAACTTGTTACAGAGCCATTTCCATAAGGTCCTCATCGGCCATACCACGAGAATTCCACAATTCCCACAGGGAGGAAGAGAAGAAGAGAAAGGAAAGACTTGCCCTCATGGGCGTCTCTTCTTTCTTGACGGGTCAGGTGTCGTGGGCGGAGGTGAATGCGTTCGTGCATATGTACGGCGAGCCACATGTGCACGTGAAAGTGAGCTGGACGTGCAAGATACAGTCTCAAGATGATTCGACGGTTGTCAGTTAGCTCTATCGCGTATCACACAAGAGACGAAAAGGGACTGAAAAGACCATACATACTCGACAGATTTATTCTAACCGAGAAAATAATAATAAAAATAATAATAAAATCTGAAACTGGACACCTTCTTCCCTTCTGTAACCGTTAGGTATCGCAGACCTGAGCAGACACACTCAGAACTTAAGCAAGAAGAGAAGAAAGAGAAGAACCGTAAGAGGTCTCACGCAGGCTGCCAGATGCAGAAGCACCTGTGCGATTACTGTTATTACTTTGGCTTGCAGATGTAGTCAGAAAACGAATTAATTATTTCATCTAATAAATAAATATGTTTAAGAACCATGCAGAAGCGGAGTAATACCTTACATCAGCTGGTATTAGATTCCTGCAAGCCCCTTCCCCCCAACTTCTTTTTTTTTGGCACAAATAGTCAAGAAGTATATACTTTAAGAACTTGAATGTTTTTGCCTGGAATTTTTTGCTTTGTTAATTCTGTATCTAGTAAAAGAATTCACACAAACATACAGACACACAATGGATACTGCTCATCTTGCTATCCTTCAGGAGACTGGTCCACCTTATATGGCTTTTAACAAACTTGACACCTGTATTGTAGCTCCCTCTCGAGTTCGTACGTTGATCAGTAAAGGCTCAAGTGCATTAAATTTCCTCTTCTCTTCTTTTTTTAAGCATTGCAAGTGCAAAGTGTTAAAACCAGAAACACTTTCGCCTCTTGGAAATCGTCTGTATCACTTAACCAGGAAAGACCGGGATTCCCTCACAGTGCCCGGATGTTGACGTCACATCAAGTTTTGTTGCCGTTGTTGGAACTTCGCCTACACTCCTCCCACAAGAGGGCCCCACCCCCACCACCACCCCAACCATTGCCCACCAACCCGTATGTACGTTCTTTTCCATCCTATAGGAACTTCTCCTATTTCTACTTTCCCCTTCTCAACCTTTTCTTCACACCGGGACACAAAAGACGACTAAAGGCGATCTGGTCTAATGTTGATGCTTAGTTGAAAAAGAGAGCGGTCGTAGGATTCAAAATGGCTCAGGGAGATTCATTTAACTTCCTGCGGGTTCTTACCAGGGATCTCGCTCCTCCATTTCACGCCACACACATCACCCAGGTGGATGAGCGCTGGTGGGTGAGAAAATACCTCCCAGGGTGCTTGTCTTCCCTCGGGACCAAGTTAGTTAACTTTTCAAGCGGTGAAATTGTGACGGGAACTCTGGGTCACGTTTTCGGATGATGCATAGTAATTACATGCGGGTCTTGTTTGGTTTTGGGGGCTGCTGGGAATTATATATATATATATATATATATATATATATATATATATATATATATATATATATATATATATATATATATAAAATGATTCCTCCCACAGCCCCTGCAGAGCCAAACAAGTCCTGCATGTAATTACTCTGCAACAATCCCAGTCAATATATATATATATATATATATATATATATATATATATATATATATATATATATATATATATATATATATATATATATATATATATATATATATATATATACACACACATAAAACCATTGTGATTTTCGTAATTCATGAGGTTAGAGGTGGCCCACAACAGCTTCATATACCTATGAAAACGGCTCATCAACAGCTCTTCGACCACCCTCCACGCAATGCCCCATTCGCCTCTTTCCAGCCTAAAATGTACTCCTGAGCATTAATGGACACCCCCACCCCGCCATCCCTTCGACTCATCAACCAGTAATTCCTAGTCTACTTCCCATCTTCGTGCATAATTATCCCGACCAGTTGTCGTTCATTACCTACACGGCGACCAAACTATATATAAAAAAAAAAAAAAAAAAAAAAATCGCTGATCCATGTTTCAACTTATGACAAAATGTTTATCATTCTTACTGAATAGGCCTTGTCCTTTTCAGCCCTGTCATTCCCTATACCCTAAGCAAACAAATCACCTCAACAGCTCCTTTTCTTTTTTTTTCATTCATTTCTCCAGATAATTCACACTTCTCTTCTCTAATGGATAGTTAGCTCAACAATTCTTCTGTGTACTCCAGCTCTTACTTAAACGTTCCTCTCGTTTCCAAAACATTCTGCAAACTCAGAAACCTTCCATTTCTCCCCTAAAAAATAACAATTTCATTCTTATCTTCCCAAATGTTTCAAATGCATGTACACCAACGTTTTGAATCCGTCATCTCCAACTAATGCAGTTCTACGTTCTAGTGCCACTTATGCTTCAAAAAGGAACTGATCATATATTATTCTTCCCATGTAGGAGGCTAGTTCCGCCAATGCACCTCATGTGGTGCACTGTAGGCATTACTTAAGGTTCTTTGCAGCGTCCCTTCGGTCCCAAGCTGCAACCCCTTTCATTCCTTTTACTGTACCTCTGTTCCTATTCTCTTTCTTCCATCATACATTCCACCCTCTCCCAACAACTGTTTCATACTGCAACCGCGAGGTTTTCCACCTGTTACACCTTTCAAGCCTTTCGACTATCAATTTCCCTTTCAACGTTGAATGACCTCATGGGTCCCAGCGCTTGGCCTTGGGCCTAGATTTTATATTCCATTCTATTCCATATATTCTTCGTAATCATACTCTTTCAAACACTGCATCCACAAACTTACCCTACAATCAGCTCAGTACTAACACAACCTTCTCCACCTTTCCTTCTTTCTAAAGTACTACTTCAAACTTACGAATATCCTTTTAAATCCATGCATTTCAACAATCAAACAAATACTTGGCACTTTTCCTTGAGATTCTTTTCATTCTCATTCAGTCCAGGCACTCCAGACTCTTCAGAAGCTTTCTCTTTCATTTTCACCCGTTCCCACATATGGGCCACATGCACTTACTATCAAATCTTTCTCCTACTACAGTCAATATTGCCCCTTACAATCCTAGGACTAACATCTGTGCTCTTTCACTCTTCACCCTTTCATTCCTTAACAACCAACCCTTTCACTTTGGTTTTACAAAGTATTATTATTATTATTATTATTATTATTATTATTATTATTATTATTATTATTATTATTATTATTATTATTATTCAGAAGATAAACCCCATTCATATGGAACAAGCCTACAGGACCCATTGAAATGAAGTTTAAGTTTCCAAGGAATAAGGTGTTCATAAGAATGAAGTAACAGAAGGTAAAAGAAAATGCCATAGCATAAAGTTTCTCTCCTTAAGCATGCCTAGCATTACATTGGCATTCCATACAGCATCCAGACACATTCCAGACCCCAATCTACAATAAACCCTGGGTTGCAAAACCAACACCTCCGGGGTCATTTGTTGATATTCCCACATGTGGAGCACCAAGAATATTAATCTGATATCCTTGTGTGTTTGTGTGTGTAGACATAAATATATATATAAATAGACAGATATATAACAAGATCAATATATAGATAGACAGATAGATATCCAGCATTAAGTACAAAGCATTAAAAATAATTATTCTCTACTGTGGCATGCCACACCTGATATGACTCATCAAGAAAAACTAACCACCAACTTGGTAAGTTGCTTGTTCATGTATTTCACACACACACACACATTACCAAACTAACAGTTCATGTCAATATCAACAAATGGAAATGAAAAGTAAATTAACAGATAAATGATTCAAAATACCTATAATTTCAGCAAAACTGCCAAAATGGTTTTCTCAAGAAAACTGGAAAGCATAAGAGAAGACTAAGAGTCAGAGAGATAGAGAAAAAACCCCGTCTCTGCAAAGTCATGTTAATTACATCAAAGAAAAAACTACACGTCAATGAAACAGATAAATTACATAAAGAATTAAAAAGAGTTACCCTTCAAACGCCATTTCCCTCCGGAGTCCGCTCCACTACTGATACAATCCAGCAGGACAGAAATTAGTCGGGGTGAATTTTGAGCTTCGACTTCCTAAATGGACGCGTGTAATTGACTACAGCCAGTGCTATAACAACAACTTTATTGTTTCTCGTTTTAATCTAAACTACATCGCCATGGCGACAATGCTGTCAATTATGCTGGGCTGTAGTGCACCTGTAGCAATACATGTCTTTCATTTTAAGCGATGTTGGCTGATCGTCAGCCCCCGTGACTTCTCGGCAATTTCTGCTATAAAGTTCCGACTACTGCCTTTCTGAGAAAATCAGCTGGGGGATGGAATATTATGACGGAAGAATGAAACCAGAAAAAGGAAGTAGGAACTGCAAGAAATATTAAGAGGAGGAGGAGGAGGAGGAGGAGGAGGAGGAGGAGGAGGAGGCTGGGAAGCAGGAATCGAAATCAGAAAAGAAAAAAAGAGCAGATAAGAAACGAAAGACGAAAACGGAGGTAAAGATGATGCGTCTTCTAACTGGACGAAAATAACTGAAAATCCTTCTCCAAGTTACCGGTCGCCTACACCAATCACTGAACTTTAACGCCGATGATCTCTTTGGATATATTCCAAAATAAGCTCAGGCTCTCTCAAGATATAATTGGCGCTCTAAAAGATTCCAAAGTATTGCCCATTTCATTTCTATATACGCAGATAGGAGTTAAGAAGGACTGACAAATTACTATTATGGGGAGAATAATATTTAGTGAAAATATAAGTGCTCTGTTAAACTTACTTTGGGCGG
>NC_089744.1:36466598-36474098 GCF_040412425.1 Macrobrachium rosenbergii
ATTATTATTATATATATTATTATTATTATTATATATATATATATATATATATATATATATATATATATATATATATATATATATATATATATATATATATATATATATATATATATATATATATATATATATATATATACAGTATATATAGTGTGTGTATTTATATTTATATACATACATACATACATACATATATATATATATATATATATATATATATATATATATATATATATATATACACATACATACAGATAGATAGATAGATAGATGGATAGACAGACAGATAGATGGGGCAGTCTTCGATGCCTGTTTTATTGGTTATTTCAAATATTTTCCTGTTACGCTGAGTTTAGTTATATTCGTATATTCGCAGTGATATTTCACCCTCACCTCTCTCTCTCTCTCTCTCTCTCTCTCTCTCTCTCTCTCTCTCTCTCTCTCTCTCTCTCTCTCTCTCTCTCATCCTCCTCCCTCCTTTCCTTCTCCCTCTCGTTGCTTCTTCCCAGTCTCTCTCCCTTCCTCTTCCCCTCTCTTTCTCTGTTTTTTTTATCTGAATGCTCTCTCTCTCTCTCTCTCTCTCTCTCTCTCTCTCTCTCTCTCTCTCTCTCTCTCTCTCTCTCTCTCTCTATTAGTGCTTTTCTTCCCAAACTCCCTTTGTATCTTGACCCTTTTGCCAATTCCCATTATCTCGGCAGGTGGATGAAAGTTGCCCTCAGTTAATACTCGGAGGATTAAGCGTCGGCGTTCTTAGCATATAAATGGACATGTTCTAAAATAGGATGAATTCTAATTAGAGTAAAAGCTGAAGGAACTCTACAAAAAACTGTAATGTGTTTTCGGATAAGAATTTAAAATTGTCTTGGCTTGGGTCTTCTTGCCGTTCCGGCATGGCAACAGATGTAGAAGCAACGACTTTTGACAATGATTTTTGATTCAAGTAACAAATACACACGAAAGGGACAAAACTTAATGATTTATGGAAACCATGCATTGACGACTGGGACAATAATTTCTGCTTGCATCAATCACTTTAGCTCTCTGTAAAAGAAAACTGTTGAGATGGCTTTGTCTGTCCGTCCGCACTTTTTCTGTCCGCTCTCAGATCTTGAAAACTACTGAGGCTAGAGGGCTGCAAACTGGTCTGTTAATCATCCACCCTACAATCATCAAACGTACCAAATTGCAGCCCACTAGCCTTAAAAGTTTTTATTTTATTTAAGGTTAAAGTTAACCATGGTCGTGCATCTGGCACCTGTAGCACAGGCTACCACCGGGCCGTGGCTGAAAGTTTCACGAGCCACGGCTGAGAGTTTCATGGGCTTTCATGGGCCGTGGCTGAGAGTTTCATACAGCATTATACGCTAAACAGAAAACTCGATTGCGCCGAAGAAACTTGGCGCGTTTTTTGCTTGTTTATTTGTAGCAAAGAAAATGAACGACTTGAGACAGTAATATTATGATGTACGTTTAAACTTATCATGTGTAAAGAAAATAGTATTTTCGTGTAGCAAAGACAATAATTTGTAAGGACAATAATTTTTTCCTTGTAGCAACAAAAGAACCACAAGTAAGGACAATAATTTTTGGTTTGTGTCTCAAACTACTCACGAGCAGGACAAGGATATTTGCTCACGACAACAAAACAACCAGGAGTAAGGACAATGATTGTCTCCTTGTGGCAGCAAGCATTCACAAGCTCACTTATTTGTTACCGAGGTGGACATTTATAAACAGAAATAATAATAAAGATTTGCCTGGTAGCTTTCATTTGCGACACCAAACACCGGACAGGCGGTAAGACAATTTCGGTGGTAGAAGTGAATAGATAAAGAGAGACCTGTAAAATATGATTATAGATTTTTATTTATTAATGAAGGGCATCAGCAACAAAGGATTGACAGTAACTTTGGATTTTTTAAGTAATTACTCTTGAGGAGGGGTGGTAACTACACTTATAATGGACTAAATAACAATTTGATGTACTGTACTCTGCTCATGACTCAAGTACAAAAATGGCCTGAACAAGAAACATTATAATACCCAGATTTGATAAAAGGAGAAAATTCTTTTCAAGAAGTACTCCAATTATTTATGCGCTGGAAATTTGCTTTTACAGAGAGAGAGAGAGAGAGAGAGAGAGAGAGAGAGATAGATTAGTTATCCAATAATGAGGAAAAGCAAGTCACTATGGTGAGAGAGATAATAGTCATCCATTTAAGAGAAAAAGCAATGTACTAGGGTAACTGAGAGAGAGAGAGAGAGAGAGAGAGAGAGAGAGAGAGAGAGAGAGAGAGAGAGATTAGTTATCCACTAATGAGAAAACTCAAAGCATTAGAGAGAGAGAGAGAGAGAGAGAGAGAGAAATAGTTATCCACAAATCAGAAAGAGCAAGGTACTAGGGTAAACGCTTAGGTATATATTGATATATTGGCCTCAAAGAATATTAACGACTGGCATACCTGACATATCTCCTTAATAAAACAGCATAGTAGGGGAGCTTTCGTTTATGCCACCGAATACCTTAATGAAGAAGGGAAGGGGGAAGGCTGGGTTCCTTGAAAAAGGGGAGAGGGAGAGGTGAGAGGGGAAGGGGTGGGTTTAACAGGGAGATGATGATGAGGAGGAGGAGAAATAATGAAGAAGGGAAGGGGGAAGGCTGGGTTCATGAGTGGGCGAGGGCTAGTTGGAAAAGGAGAGGTGTGAGGGTAAGGGAGGGGGTAAGTTTAACAGGGAGGAGGAGGAGGAGAGGGCAGGATGATAAGAGGAGGAGGAGAAAAGGAGGAGGAGGAGGAGGAGGAGGAGAGGAGGAGGAGAAAAGGAGGAGGAGGAGGAGGAGGAGGGGAGGAGGAGGAGGAGGAGGAGGAGGAGGAGGAGGAGGAGGAGGAGGAGGAGGAGGAGGGGATATTATACGGTGGGTCCAGCGTTCTTAATCTCCTCTTGTGATCGATGACTTCTTGTGACAACACACTTAATGAAGTTGTTCGAGTTTGGAACGTCGCTCGTTCATTTTCGAGGAATGCTCCTGAATGGCCAGGTGGTGTGTTTTGACCTATGAAAATGATAATAATGTAAGCTAAAATTTAATTGCTCCTTTCATGACCCTTCATACTTCACGTCGCATGAATATTTTCAATGTACTAATAATGTTTTGTATCAAATAACTGCTTGTTGTATTACTTTTCAAACACCAAGTCGTATGAATATTATTAGCGTAAAATAATATTTTGTATCTATTAAGTTTTTGTTGTACTGCCGTTCAAACATCACGTCGTATACATATTTTTAATGCAGTAATAATATTTTGTACCAATTAAATGCTTGCTGTATTAACAATTTAAACATCACATCGTATACATATTTTCAATGTAATAATATTTTGCATCATTTAACTTCTTGTATTACCATTCCAACAACAACTGACTAAATGTCGGGTACATAAACACCTTATATCAGCACAAGTAAAATGGGATCTAACAGAACGTACAGTCTAGATCAATACAACAAAACTCACTGCTCGTAACTTCCGGTCAATATCTGTAAACAAACATCCCACAGAGGGTGCACTGTAGGCATTACATTAGGTACTTTGCAGCATTCCTTCGGCCCCAGCTTCAACCCCTTTCATTCCTTTTGCTGTACCTCCGTTCATATTCTCTTTCTTCCATCTTTCCAACCTCTCCTAACAATTGTTTCATTGTGCAACTGCAAGGTTTTCCTTCTGTTACACCTTTCAAATCTTTTACTCTTAATTTCCTTCTCAGAATTGAATGACCTCATGGGTCCAAACACTTGGCATTAGGCCTAAATTTTATTCTATTTCCATTTCCAGTTTCGGTAAATGGGAACTGCAGGGCACATACATTGTTTCGAACTTGGGCGCATATTCAGAAAACTACACACAGAGATGTAGGATTTTATAATTTCTAAGTTTCAGTTTTATCTCATTTCATTATTAGTTAAATAGACGAAAATATTGGTTAAAATAGTACCGTAGCGTTTTCCATGTACTGCTGCTATGTAATGTACAAATTTAACAACCTGTTGTAATCAGTACATACAGAACACTCAAATCAATCTTCATCATTCTAAGATTTATGATAAAAAGAAACCTGACGGAAACAATTAAAACTCTGGCCACAAAATGTCACTCTCATTTCAAACTGAAGGAAAAGAGCACAGCAGGGATTTTTTTTTCCTTTTTTTGCAAACAGGTTTTGTTTTCTTCTCCTACAACAACTAATTATTTTTTTTTCCCTGTGGAGAAGGGGGAGGTTGTAACTGCTATCTGCAAATAGTTTCTAAATGCTAATACTAAAATAATTTTCCAAACAAACTTAGCCAATTCTAAACATACATACACAATCAGGTCTCTGGTCTGCTCATTTCTCACAGCAATGATTCATCGCATTCCACATATTCTTCAGTCATATTCCAGGGATGAAGCTTTCATTTTTATCCATTATTCGTCTCCAGTACAACAAACAGACTCTGTACTCAACTCCAAGTCTCTTTGTGCCTACCAAATAAATTGTCAACAACATACCTCGAGATTTCTTTTCGCCTATTTGGCTAGTACATGCTACTTCAGTCATTCCTTTAAAATCTTTGACTTCACTCTTTCCCCAGCCCTGTTTCATTTCTTACGACATTCCATTAATAAGCTTAATTTTTCTCTCTTGTTAAAACTATCACTTCAGTTCCAGATACCCATGGAACCATTTACGTCAATCTTATTCTATCTCCCATTGCTTATGCCACAATACCTCTTCCTCTTGGTATACAAGATCTTTTTTAAGAACATCTGCTATTTCTTTTGTCACCGATCTACAAAGGAAGTCCCGCAATATAACAGCAGGAGAGTCTTTAATTAACTATTCTTCCTTCTATCACAAAGCCTCTCTCTATTATAAATAGCCTATTGTTCCTTCTCATCATTCTGTTCACGAAGCATGAAAACAAAATGCAGACTTGCCACAGGTCTTTTCTACCGAACCAGGTACCCTTCACTCTACGGTTTGCATGTTGGCAACAAAGGGACATCGCTTCCTTAGGATTGCTGTTGCAACGCAGCCTCAAAGGTCTTCGTCTTCTATTCCTCTTCAACCTATCAAGAATTTTCTTTTCTTCGCTGGATCATACATATGTGATTATTTTGCGGAAAAGATTCACATACTGTATCGCCGTGACTTTCAACCTGCCAAGAAAGAAAGTCACCTGCTTCGTCCTTTCGATTTTGATCCCCCACTCCCTCTTTCAAACCTATTCCAAAATTTCTTTTCCTTTATAGTTCTGTCAGACATCATAATAAGTATGTACAGGATGCAACTCCAAATTTATTTACAACATGGAATTTAAAAATTCAAGCTCCACCTGACTATTTCAAGAATTTACAAGATTCAGTTCCAAAACCCTATTTACACCAGAGAATTCCAAACATTTACATGTAGCAGTTACAACATGGAATGTCAGAATTCAAACTCCACCAAGATATTTTAAGAATTTACAAGACTCAGTCCCAACCCAAAATGCCACTAGGCAATTCCAAACATTTACAAGATGCGGCTCCAACACAAACTCTACCAGGCTATTCCAAGTAATCACAGAATGGAATAAACAAACTCAAGCTCCACAATGCCACTTCATGAACTTACAAGATTCAGTTCCAAAACACAAATTCCAACGACAGTTTCAAATATATACAAGGAGCAGCTCCAAAACACAAACTCCACCAACATATTTCAAAAATTTTCAAGATTTTTAATTCTAAAACCCAAATTTCACCATACAATTCAAAACACAAGTTGCAGCTTCAAACACAAACTCTAACAGGCAATTCCAAACATTTACAACTTGCAATTTCAAAAGGCAAACTCCGTCTGGAAATTCCAACCATTTACAAGATGGAGCATAAAAACTCCTCCCGGCAATTCCATCAAGAGCTTACCTTACCGCAGATAACCTTGGGGTGGTATGTTCTCGCGTTACAGGATACTACTAGGCTTGATATCTACCATAAACCAACTTTTCCACCGTTTTTCTTTGGTTTTTATCAGCTTATATTTCGCCTCACAACATAGCCATCTTAGTTTAGTATTAAAAACAAATAAAATATGCACCGTAGTTTCTTCGACGCAATCGAGTTTTCTGTACAGCCGCTACAGCGTGTAATCAAGGCCACCGAAAGTAGATCTATCTTTCGGTGGTCTCGGTATAATGCTGTACGAGCCTCGGCCCATGAAACTTTAACAGCGGGCCAGTGGTGGCCTATCCTATACCGTTGCCAGAAGCACCGTTATGGCTAAGGTTATCCTTAAATAAAATAAAAACTACTGAGGCTACAGGGTTTCAATCTGGTATGTTTGATGATTGGATGATGGAAGATCAACATACCAATTTGCAGTCCTCTAGCCTCAGTAGTTTTTAAGACCTGAGGGCGGACAGAAAAAGTGCGGAAAGAATAAAGTGCGGACGGACAGGCAAAGCCGGCACAATAGTTTTCCTTTACAGAAAACTAAAAAGGAGAAATCCTTCTTTCCCTCAAAGCACACTTTCCTATCGTCAATTCTTGACATATCCCATTGCAACAATTATAAGTAAATTATTGGTAGTAATTTTTCACTTTTCACAATTTTTCCCTCGGAACATTTCTTTTCTTCGCAAGCCTCACACGAGGGTTTTTATATTTTAACCTCTATTATTAATTGGAATTGGAATATAAAATTTGGGATATATTTTTAGCGCTGGGACCTATGAGGTCATTCAGCACTGAAAGAGAAATTAAAAGTAAAGAGGGTTTTAAAGGTGTAACAGTTGCACTATGAAACAATTGTTATGAGAGGGTGCAAGGTAAGATGGAAGAGAGAGAATATGAACGGAGGTACAGTCAATGGAATGAAAGGGGTTGCAGTTAGGGACCGAAGGAACGCTGCAAAGAAACTTTACTACTGCCTACAGTGCACCGCGTGAGGTGCACTAATGGCGGTTCCCCTCTATGAGGTTTAATTAAAACTTTGGTCTCTATAAAAACTATTATTTTATTCGGCTTCTTGCAGATGCGTTAACTGAATTAAATTGAATACAGAATTTGGACCAAAGGCCAAGCACTGGGACCTATGAGGTCATTCAGCGCTGAAACAGAAACTGACGGTGAAAAGGTTTGAAAGGTGTAACAGGAAGAAAACCTCGCAGTTGCACGATGAATCAATTAGGAGAGGGTTGAGGAAAGTAAGATGGGAGAGAGAATATGAAAGGAGGTACAGTAAAAAGAACGGAAGGGGTTGCAACTAGGGGCGAGGGCACGCTGCAAAGAACCTTAAGTAATGCCTACAGTGCACCGCAAGAGGTGCACCGATGGCACTACCCCACTACGGGGTGCAGATTGATTAAGGATCCATACAACTTGATACTCTTCACCAGCGCCATACGAGACTGTTTACCGATATTTACTTCATTTGCCCTTCATTATTTTTAAATAGAACTAATTTCAGTCACTCCCAT
>NC_089744.1:36479098-36526598 GCF_040412425.1 Macrobrachium rosenbergii
ATTATTATTATTATTATTATTATTATTAGGAAGGGGTCTCTCTTTTAGGGCAGTGCTATTAAAAACAACAGCTGTTTCAACGGCATTTGGCTTGTAGAGAGTCTTCTCCATTCTTCTTCTTATATTCTTCTCTTCTGTACGTAGGTGGCATAATAAATGTCTAAAGGACATGGAAAAGATATTCTGCTTTCGTTGTTTATTTTACTCTTACTCCTCGACGCGCACACAGGTGGTCATCTAATGAGAGAATGTATGAAATTAAAAGGTGGACAGGTATTCGTTATTTATCATTTATTATCCCAAAAGAAGTAATCATTCATTCATATGCGATAAACCTAAAAGGCCAATAACATTGGCTGCAATGCAAGCTTCCCCAGAACAAAAACGAAGATAATTAAATAAAAAATCTTCATTAAATCCCTAGAATAGAATAGAATATAGAATTTAGGCCAAAGACCAAGCGCTTGGACCTATGAGGTCATTTAGCGCTGTAACGGATAATTGATTGTAAAAAGGTTTGAAAGGTACAACAGGAGGAAAACCTCGCAGTTGCACTACGAATCAAATGTTAGGAAAGGGTGGATAGTAAGATGGAAGAAAGAGAATATGAAAGGAGGTACAGTAAAAGGAGTGAAAGGAGCTGCAGTTAGAGCCCGGAGGGGCGCTGCAAAGATCCTTAAGTAATGCCTATAGTGTACCGCATGAGGTGCACTGACAGCACTAACGCCCTACGTGTTTAAATCCCTAGATTACGCAAATACTCCCATTACCTAGAAGGTACCCTTCCACAACAATGGAAAAGACATATACGACTGCATCCCCAAGGGTGAGCATACAAATAGGCTTAGATGAATGTTGAACGACGAGTGAGAACCCACTTTGGGTGTTCTCACTTTCACCTGCCGACGATATTATTCTTATACCAACCCCCCTCCCCTCTCTTCCTTCCCCTTTCGTGACACCACAACCCCATTCAAGATGTCTCATTACCGTGATTCCGCTCTCTCTCTCTCTCTCTCTAACTTGCTGTAAACATTCTTCAATGGTCATGAGAAGTGTTTGTAGGGAGTCTCTACTTAAACTAGTTGCCAAAGTATAACTTGATTTCTTTTTGCCTTTGTTGATAAGATTAACTGATATACTGATTTTTATGTAAACAGTTCCCAAAATTTTACAGGTCACTGATATCTGAGGATCATAGTAAATTGCCCAAACTAACATCTACAACTACAGCTTCAAGTTTTCCTCACTGTCGTAAAAACACACACAGAGAGAGAGAGAGAGAGAGAGAGAGAGAGAGAGAGAGAGAGAGAGAGAGAGAGAGAGAGAGAGAGAGAGAAATGTTATACCCGAGGCTGCTGTAATATGAGGATACCTTTTTTCTTCAACCATAAACCACACTTTGTCTCTAAGGAAACCGATATTTCTTTAAACTCTTCAACCAAACATTACTTTCATACAAGTATATTTAACCATTAAGAAAAATCTCTTAATCTGCATTTATAACTAATACAATTTACATAACGTTTCCCTTCACAGTTCCTTCATTGCTGCATAAACTAACTTCTTGAGGAAAACACAATCTTTTCATCTAAATTCATTCCTGTTTGTGCGTTTCGCTATTACCTGTTATTACCTCTTCCCTTTACGTCACTGCCTTCGGGTGATCATATATGTCCTTGTTTGGGAACTTTGGAATCTTCTCAGTCACTGGTAATCTAAGACGATTGCTTTTTCAGCTTCTTACAGACGTCTTTCATTTCATATACGTAAAGGATTTACGCTTAAGAGAGCGCTACAGCTTCATTAAGGGGCAAATAATTTTAATATGCCTCTCTCCGTTATGTTCCACATACGTGAGAGAGTTTATGATTAACAAATACTGCAACTTCGTTAGGAAACGAATCCTTTTAATATGCCTCTTTCCCACATATTCAGCATACGTAAAGGAATTTATGCTTATTGAATGCTACAACTTCGTTAAGAAAGATATGCTTTTGACATGACTATTTCCCATATATTACACATATGTAAGAGTTCATGCTTAAGGAATGCTACAACTTTGTTAGCAAACGGATGCTCAAAATATGCCTCTGTCCGTAATATTCCACATTCGTAAAGGAGTTTATGCTTACAGAATGCAACAACTTCGTTAGGAAACAAATCCTTTTATTATGCCTCTTTCCATTACATTCCACATACGTGAAGGAGTTTATGCTTACAGACTGCAGCAATTTTGTTTGGAAACAGACGCTCAAAATATGCCTCAATCCATTATATTCCACATTCGTAAAGGGGTTTATGCTTAAAGAATGCAGCAACTTCGTTAGGAAACAAACCCTTTTAATATGCCTCTTTCTCACATATTCAGCACAGCCTACGTAAAGGAGTTTATGCTTAAAGAATGCTGCAACTTCGTTAAGAAAGAATGCTTTTAATATGACTCTTTCCCATATATTCCACATAAGTAAATGAGTTCATACTTAAGGAATGCTACAACTACGTTAGGAAACAAATCCTTTCATGATGCCTCTTTCCGTTATATTCCACATACGTAAAGGAGTTTATGCTTAAAGAATGCAGCAACTCTGTTGGGAACCAGATGCTCAAAATATGCCTCTATCCGTTATATTCCACATTCGTAAAGGAGTTTATGCTTACAGAGTGCAACAACTTCGTTAGGAAACAAATCCTTTTATTGTGCCTCTTTCCATTATATTCCACTTACGTAAAGGAGTCTATGCTTAAAGTGCAACATCTTCGTTAGGAAGCAGATGTTTTCAATAAGCGTATTTAAGTTACAAAAGCGGACTTTGGTTACGACTTGCCAGTGACAGGCACAGACCTTCCAGTGAGATTTCGCTCTTTTACTTTCCCTTATGCTTTCTGATTTATTTTCCCTCTCGGTTGTATCCGCTTACTTCTTCGTCGCTTTACCTTCTTCGTCCAATTTCCGCTGACATTCGAGTCGAGGACTTAATCGCTGTAAGTCTTTGGTTCTTTCAACTCTGGTTTCTGGTTTTTGCTTCCGTCGCGTATTTTGTCACTGTTGCAGTAAATAATTCCTCCATGTCCTTCTTCGTATAATCATCAGATACAGTGTTTCGCAGAATTCCAAACTTTCAACACAGCTCTATTCATTTGTCTTCTTCTTCTTCTTCTTCTTCTTCTTCTTCTTCTTCTTCTTCTTAGTCATAATAATCAAACTTTAAATGCTATTAACAATATTAATATTAATAATAATATATACGAATTTATATTCGAAACATATTATTATTATTATTATTATTATTATTATTATTATGGAGTTGTACAGCAAGCCTCTACAGAACAGAAACCCCATTTGTGCACGAGAACGACAGGAATATATATATATATATATATATATATATATATATATATATATATAGATATATATATATATATATATATATATATATATAAAAGAAAAGCTGACAAACAAATAAAGAGACGCCTACGCAAGCAGCAACACAAACATCATCAACGTCAATAATAACAAATGACGGTAATAACAGTAATAATAACAAAGACAAGAGAAGGTCCCTGGTCAATGTCCATCCCCTCCTCCACACCAGTCAAGGCTACAACACCACATCTTCCCAGAAAGAGGCGGTGACATCATTCACTCCTTCGGGCAAGAATATCTGGTCACGCACAATGCTGAACTCTTTGCTTTGTCTTATTCTTTCTCGTCCTCCTTCTTCCCTACTTTTATTCTCGTCCTCCTTCTTCCCTCCTTTTATTCGCGTCCTCCTTCTTCCCTCCTTTTATTCTCGTCCTCCGTCTTCCCTCATTTTATTCTCGTCCTCCTTCTTCCCTCCTTTTAGTCTCGCCCTCCTTCTTCCCTCCTTTTATTCTCCCCCTCCTTCTTCCCTCCTTTTATTCTCCCCCTCCTCCTCCTCCTCCTCCTCCTCTCACTCTTTTATTTCGTCAGTATCTCTTCCTCCTTTTCTTATCAATTCCTCTTCGCCTCTTCTCTTGGTTGGGACACCACTGGTTTTCCTTTCTCTCTCTCTCTCTCTCTCTCTCTCTCTCTCTCTCTCTCTCTCTCTCTCTCTCTCCTCTTTGAATATAAACACGAATTACCCAATAATAAACTAAACAGACACAACACATGTATTTTGCAAAATATGGGAACCTGTTTAAATATCAAAGGTTAGGCTTAAAACATTAAACTTTTGCAACGGGAAAAAACTTTGGACTATTTGTTATACGGTCCATAACTGAATAACAACAGGCCTTTCAAAGTATAAACTTCTCTACATTTCTCGATGAAAAAAATAAAAGGTTCATGATGGCTGAATTTAACGAGGGTATAAGTTCGTACGGGACGTTACATTTAGAAACATTTAGTCTTTGTTGTTATTATTATTATTATTATTATTATTATTATTATTATTATTATTATTATTATTATTTCTACGAAAAGCAATCTATAGCAACAAGAACTGTCAAGAAGCAGCGAAAGAAAAAGAAATGTATGGTACAATAAAAAGGATTTTGTAAAACAAACAGAAACAAGAATGTAGTGTATGAGTAAACAAATAAAAAGGGTTTGTAAAACAAAGAAATGTATGGTATGAACACATATAAAAGGAATTTTGTAAAACAAACGGAGACAAGAAATGTAGGGTATGAATAAATAAAGAAATGCAGAGTATGACTAAATGAAGAAGTTTTGAAAACAAACACAAAGAAAGAAATAATCTTGTAAAACAAAGACAAGAAATGTATGGTATGAATAAAAAAAGCTTTGTAAACAAACAGAAAAAGAAATGTATGGCCTGAACACATCAAAAAGGATCCTGTAAAACAAAGACAAGAAATGTAAGGTATGAATAAATAAAGAAATGCAGAGTATGGATAAATGAAGAAAAATCTTTGTAAACAACCACAAAGAAAGAAATGTACGGCATGAACACAAAAAATAATTCTGTAAAACAAACAAAGAAAAGAAATGTAGGGTATGAATTAAAGAAAAGGTTTTGTAAACAAAACAGAAAAAGAAATGTATGGCACGAACGCATCAAAAAAGGATTTTGTAAAACAAACAAAGACAAGAAATGTAGGGTATGAATAAATAAAGAAAAGGTTCTGTAAACAAACACAGAAATAGAAATGTATGGTATGAACACACAAAAAATAATTTTGTAAAACAAACACAAAATGAAATGTATGGCATGAACACATCAAAAAAGGATTTTGTAAAACTAACAGAAAAGAAATGTATGATATGAATAAAAAAATAGTTTTGTAAACAAACGTAGAAAAAGAAATATATGGCATGAACATATCACAAAAGGATTTTGTAAAACAAACAAAGAAAAGAAATATAGGGTATGAATAAATAAAGAAATTTATGATATGAATAAATCAAGAAAAAGTTTTGTAAACCAAACAGCTCCATCGGATTTTCCTGGTCTTTACAACCAATGATCGGAGAAGGCATTTCTTAGGCAACGGTGTAGTTTATTTCTTACTTTCAAGTTTACATCATAAGGTGCCTTGAGAGGGAGTATTGGTTTTCTATTTTGCCTTTGCATCAGGAATCCATAAACATTCATCCGAACATGAATCTTGGCGAAATATGTGTTTTTCCCTCTCTGAATTATGGGGTCGTGGCAGAATAGTGCTGACTTTCGTGAAATATGTATCTGTAGGAAATACATCTTCCCTCTAGCATATATATATATATATATATATACTGTACACACACGCTCACACACACTCACTGCACACACACACAATATATATATATATATATATATATATATATATATATATATATATATATATATATATATATATATATATACATATATATATATATATATATATATATATATATATATATATATATATATATATATATATATATATATATATATATATATATATATATATATATATATATATACACACACACACACATACATACGTATATACACACGCATCTCCCCTGTATGACTGGCAAGCATAGTTACATACGTGCACACACACACATATATATATATATATATTATGTGTGCGTACGTGTGTGGAAACGAGCCTGCAGCCATATATATGCAAATAACAACAAATCGTACGATATCCAAAGGCCATTTTCGTGATCCGTCCCGTAATAATGCTACAGTGTGTGATATTCTCTCTCTCTCTCTCTCTCTCTCTCTCTCTCTCTCTCTCTCTCTCTCTCTCTCTCTCTCTCTGCCACTGAACCCCTATTATAATATGCTCAGAAGAAACTCAAAACTCCCAAATCACCAACCTGATGAATACCATTTTTTGTGTGCTAGTATTTACCAACATTAATCCTTTATTTTTTCAGACAAATACTCATTTTAATGAAGCACCAAGTATGTTCCTCAATTTTAACCCTAGCTATATGTAATGGAGATTATTGTGACTGGTTGGTTAGGTTTACGTACGGGTTGAAAAGGGCGGACTAAGCTATTTATTAGTTTGGGAATTTTGAAATTCTCAAATAATTTTTTTATTGATGCACGGCTTATGCTGCACATTTTCAATCCTAGCTACAGGTCATTTAGGTTATGTGGCCTTGGTCTTGTATGTGTACGGTCTAGAAAGGGCGAACTCGACTTTTTTGCTTTTTAGTTTGTGAAACAATGTGAATTTTTTTCACAGCTGAAAGACCCGACACGCAACCAGTAGAACGTTTCTTTTTAAATGACAGTTGGGGGAAGAAAGTTTTTGTCTCGACTTTGTTGCCATTCAGACTTAAACATTATGATATGAGTTTCCTTTCATGTAAAACTATTAGCCGGTTTACTTCAATGCCATTTAAGAAAGCGCAACTGTTTCACGTAAATTTTTATATTAAAATCAACACATTATGCTGCACCTTGTTTCTTCCACAATACAGCCATAGCGAAGACACTCCATAAACACAATGGTCATCTAAAAACAAAGAGCAACTAAATAGATATGCTATTGTGCTAACACAATTAAACATCTGGAACTGTTGCACATCAGTTCTCGAACAAGATCGTCGTCTTTTTTATTTGCATCGTCATTGGATTTTATACAGGAACTGTATAAAATCAAAATGTTGGATTTCCAACACAGGATCTCCGGGGTGGTCAAGGGACAGTCGTTACCAGTTTCGAAGTTTTGGGGCCGATTCGAATACGGATAAGATGCGGATCAAGATTAGGACATCGATTTCCCTGGCAGTTTCAGGTAAATTTTGAGTTTATTTACAACCCGATGGAAGTAATTTTGCGAAACTATCAAGCCAGACACTGGAAAGGGAAAAAGAAGCAATTAAAATCTGTGTGGAAGAAGAGATCCAGAATCCCTGATGCCTTTTCGTGAAACATTTTGAAAAGAGATTCAGAGACCATGGGCGAATCTAATCAGGCCGGAGGTTATACGCATTCAGTGAGAAGAAACGCGGCATGAAAAGAGTTACATTATGGAATTGCTCTCTTATGAATAGCAAAGGCCGGCCACGGGCCAAGGGCAAAACCATTAAATTTTGTTGCAGCCGATCCATGTAAAAGGGGGCACACGGTTCCAAAGTGACGAGAGTCCGATATAAAATATTAAGACATTTTCATACTGTGAAGGGTCCAGCAAACAATCTTTGACCTTTGTAATGATCTGAACAGACATCTAAAAAATAATGCCTAGGGGGAAGAATGCCAAAACTTTTCTCTTTGATCTAAATGGAGATCTGCCATTAAAAGAGAAACAATTTAGCCTAGGGTAATATGAATCTAACTGCTTATCCAAAAAATTTATAGTGCTGATTGTGATTGCAACGCTAGAGGTCTTATATACTAACTGAGCAAACAATCATGATTCAAATTCATTTTGTAGAGGACACGCTCAGCGCACAAAGAACAAATGCGTTTTATTTAATGAATTTACGCTGTTATGCCAAACTCTAAGGCACTTTTGACCATTCAGCGCTTGACACAATGAAAAGAGTTGGAGTGGTTGGACAGCAAGATAAAAGATCCAGGAAATAAAGAAAATAAAGTACATGGACTTTCAGTAGGACCTGGCAGAAAAGCCTACAGATGCACTAAGAAATAAGCGTTAGAGAGGCTGGACAGCAACACTGAAGAAAGGAAGCCGGAATGGAGGCAAAGTAAAAGACTAAAAAGGTGACTGCAGCCAAGTCCGAAGGGACAGTGCACACATCTTTAAGTAATGCCTACAGTGCACCATGAGAAGTGCACTGACGGAACTATCCCCCAAAAGTAATAGAACCATGTAATAAAGAATGGAAAGAATGCAACTGAATAAAATAAAAAAAAATTTAGGCCAAAGGCCAAGCGCTGGGACCTATGGGGTTATTCAGCGCTGAAAGGGAAACTAAGAGTAAGAAGGTTTTAAGTGTGCAACGGGCAAAAAACATCGCAGTTGCACTATGAAACAAATGTCAGGAGACGGTGAAGAGTAAGATGGAAGAAAAAGAATATGAGCAGAGGCAGTGTAAAAGGAATGAAAGGGGTTGCAGCTAGGGGGCCGAAAGGATGCTGCAAGGAATCTTAAGTATTGCCAACAGTACACCACGTGAGGTGCATTGACGGCACTACCCCCTACGGGGCTGGAAGAAAGAGGAAGAGATGACAGACAGAACTAAAACGTCGTCTGTCAGTGCAATTCTTGCACAGGAATGCAAATGAAGAACGTTTGCCACCACGTCCAGATGAAGTTTAATTCATTTTCAAAATATCAAATAAATCATAATGAGCTTATGCATCGACCATTTTAAAAAGGTGCTTGAATTATATGTGTATGAAACCTTGATATGAGTGAAATTCTTAATGGAATTATTTCTCAATTATATTCCAGTAAGGCCAAAATAAAAGAGGAAAAATATTTTACCTTGGGTAAAAAACATATTATATAATGTAAGTGTTTTTGAAAAATATTTTATCTAAAGTATTAAAGTTGAAAATAATATTACAAGACGCTAAAATTAAAAAACCTAATTGCATGAACACCCACAAAAAATATCTTTCGTATTCACAAAATAAAATACGGAAGGAAGACACTATTAAAATAAATAAAGATGTCATCAATTAGGACCAGCATGAATTAATGATTGAAAATAATATCTACCCAGACTGGGGCTCTCAACTGAGAAAAAGTTTCAAAATGCTAAATTCTCTTCATCTTTCAAGTCAGAAAAAACAGACTAAATCCCAAAAAAACGCGTTAAAGGAGGACACTAAACCAGTATCTATCACCTTTTCATGTTGTTTATATCATAAGGAAATCAAGGAGCATCTGCTGAAAGCTGTAAAACGATGACAGACGCAAATCCAGGGTGATAGAAAATACTGGTTTGAAGGATGCACAGGAATCTCACCAGGGCAAGAACTATTCGAGTGCTCTGATCATCGTTGTTGTTATTCGTTTTATCGATGTTTAAGTAAAAAAAAGTACGGTACCTCAAAAGTAAGATTAAAAAGGACTCAAAGTAATCATCATTAGATGTATAGCTGAAGAACATACCACCACAAACACCTCAGTTATACATTAACATTTAAGAATATCAAATCAGAATACAAACATTAAAAGCAAATTCAAGAGGAGTACGGGGAGAGAGAGAGAGAGAGAGAGAGAGAGAGAGAGAGAGAGAGAGAGAGAGAGAGAGAGAGAGAGAGAGAGAGAGAGAGTGATCTATCATTGGAATAAACATAAGAGAAAGTATATCCACTTCTCACTGCCATAAATAACGGTAATAAAGGCTGGTCACTTATCATGACCATTACGGGAAAGTTTTGCCCTACTATGCTGCAAGTGCAGACACTGCAGATAATGGATGCGAGTTGCTGCAATAGCGTAATGTGCATAGACAGCATATATATATATATATATGTGTATATATATATATATATATATATATATATATATATATATATATATATATATATATATATATATATATATATATATATATATATATATATATTATATATAGAATAGAGGAGAGAATTTTATTCGTCTGTATGGAAGGTTAACACTTTTTACAGGCAACTTTCTCTAAAGGAAAGGAGTATGTGGTAATAAATAAACATATATATATATATATATATATATATATATATATATATATATATATATATATATATATATATATATATATATATATAATTATATATATATATATAGTATACATAATTATATGTATGTATGTAAATGTTGAAGTATTAAAGTACTTTAAATGGTGTTTTTCACCTGAGTTGGTCGGAATTCTTTGACAAAATAATTAAGAGTTCAATAGGCGATCCCTGACTAATAATATCATTAATTTTTTGGACAACCTTAATTTCATTATTAATGACCGAGAAAATTAAGTAAACATGAATTGCCGGAAAGCTCCGACATAAAATGTATAATATAAGGATTTCAATATTGAAAATAAACTGTCAACTTAATTCTTTTTATCAGAGAGACAGAATGACTAACTTTAGCATAGTTGTTTTTCAGTATCTTGTACTCAACGAAAACAATATCAGGTGTATACAGATATCATTAGATTTTTGCTAAAAGTTTTTGGAACATTTATTTGGTCTTTTACCAACGCTCACTAAAGCTCTACTAGCAGTTCGTGAGCACTACATGTTTCTGAAAGTTTTTTGGAAATTCGTTAAAAGTTGAAATTCGTTGAAAGTTTGTCACAAGCAGGACTACAAGAATCTCACAAAAATAAGATGGACAACTGCCAAGGACCTGAAGTTGTAAGACGTTAAAGAGTACGCACTAACACATCATGAAAGAAAAGGATAGAAAAAGTATGGAATTAAGCATTGTCCTCAGGAAAAAGTATAGAACTGGGTATTTTCCTTAAGAAGAAGTAAGGAACTGGGTATTTTTCTTAATAAGAAGTAAGGAACTAGGCATTTTTCTTAAAAAAAATAACGGAACTGGGCATTTTTCTTAAAAAAACTCGAGACGTGAGTCTTTTTGCCAAGGAAAAAGTACGGAATTGGGTATTTTTTGTAAGAAAATGTACGGAATTGGGCATTTTTCCTTAAGAAAATGATTTAATTGGGGATTTTTTAAGGAAAAGTTAGATTATTTCGCCTTTTCTTACTGAGAAAATTTGGTCTTTCACGAAAAAATACGGAACTGGGCATTTTTTCTTAAGAAGATGTACGGAATTGTTTATTTTTCTTTTAAAAAAAGTAGGGAGTTAGGCACTTTTATGAGAAAAAAAGAGGAAATTTGACTTTTTTCTCAAGAAAATGAGAAAATTTGGTATTTTTCTCCAGAAAAATAAGGAATTTGGTATTTTACTTAAGAAGAAGTACGGAATTTTTTCCTGAGGAAAATTACAGAAAGGAGGATTTTCGTTAAGCAAGTAAGAAATCAGGCATATCTCATAAAAGAACCTTAACCAAAACACAATTTGACAAAACAATTAAGCAATATAATATCATAATACATGAATTTTTAAATATTGCATACTCAAAATAGTTCAAAAAGCATAAAAATTTAAAAAAATAAAAATACTGAACTTTCGTCAAGTTGGGGGCATTATAAACTAAACTCAGCAATATTGAAATGTATCAATTTCTAATACGATATGGCGCTCTCTAGATACTACCAAAAGAAAAATATATAAAAGCACAATATTTCCTTCAAAATCTGCACCCTTTCATTCCATTTGTTTATTTTTTTTAACTTGAGAATCGAAGAGCTGACGGAATTAAATCTAACGCCGGGAATTAAATCATTCTTCTGGAGTATGGAAACAGCTGGCACCAGCGCAACAAAATTTGAGCGCGAGAGCGAAATAATCTTGGAACAGGGGGTCTCCCCCCTCCCCGGCCTTTGTAGGAGGGGGAAAAGGGTGGAGGGGGAGGAGGGCACAGTGCCCACACGAGAGGAAAAGGCAGCGGGTGAAATTGCCACAATGAAACGGCTTCGTATGGAGATTGCATCGCACGGTTCTGAAAAGCGGTCATGTTCGTAAAAGGCGGGGTTCCGAATCGAAGGGAGGCTATAAAATGGGGGGGAGAGAGAGAGAGAGAGAGAGAGAGAGAGAGAGAGAGAGAGAGAGAGAGAGAGAGACTGCCTGCACCGATTCTTTCTTTCCCATTTCCTTGCGACTCCAATCCACCCACCGCACCGAAGGCTCGTGTGTCGCTTTCAAGTGTCACACTGAGGAAGAAGAATTATCTACACAACCACACATGATTTTATACATCTATATATATATATATATATATATATATATATATATATATATATATATATATATATATATATATAATCAGTAAGCTACAAACGTCCTTTAATATCCATCGAAAATAATATATTTTCATATATGTTATGAAGGGAAATTTTTAGTTGATAATAAGTTATATCATATATATATATATATATATATATATATATATATATAATATATATAATATATAAACAATGTGTCTGTTGAAGTGTATTGAAAATGCAAAAGTCCATCTCCGATGGCTTAATAATACGATTTCATATAATCTCTAATGTTAATATCTCTCTTGACAGTCTAGTGGTTTAGTTCATAAGTCACTGATAGTTAGCGTCAGTAGTTCGAGTCCATCAGGTGACTATCAATTACCAGTTACTACTTCCATCGGCATTATTTCCGAAGCAGAGTGAATTAGATTTAAATAACCTTTGACGCTTAATGTTTATGTATAAAAATTACGGTGGTGTACACACACATATATACATACATACATACATATATATATATATATATATATATATATATATATATATATATATATATATTACAGAATATATATACATATAAATATATATTATATATATATATATATATATATATATATATATATATATATATATATATATATATATATATATATATATATATATTATTGTGTGTGCGCGCGTCCAAGTGTGCGTAAATATATATGAATAAAAACATACTTAAGAGTAGCCGAATACCACTCAACCAGACCATCAAAATAATAATAGTGTCTTGTACCCAAAATAATGAAGGCATCTGCAGTAACTGTTGGTTACTTACACCGTTAGAAAATTATATATATTTTAATAAGAAATGTTCTCATATTAATATTTCACTAACCATATAATTAGGTAGAATGCAAGATTTACATATTTTCTCCCTTTCGTAATAAAGATCCGCACTGCTCGAATAAAAAAAAAATGAAAAAGTTGTATGAGAATTTTGATAAGCACTACATCCACTACCTATCTGAACTCAAGAACTCTTTTGCCCACATCCATAGACGTTCTCAATTTGTCCTCCAAGTACTCAGGGTTCAATAGCCGTGTTCCTATCGAATGGGGAAAGAAGGAAATGATAATAATGTTGTTTCCAGAGCCATATAGAAAAAATAAACTGCCAGTCTCACCCCGCTTCCAAGAAAAAATGACAAAATTAGTACTATCTCAACTATAAGCAATCCTTCACGCACTCTCTTCAGTATAACGAACTCCGTGCCAAAACGCTTCCTGCATTACAAAGACAGTGAAAGCAACTTCACTTATAAAAAAAGAAGTAATACAAACGTCATTTCATTTTTACTGGCTGCGGATGACGTAGTCTTAAGAGTGGAAACGTTATTTAGCGCTCGGCGATCTCTCAGTCTCCGTCTTTATGACATCCGTTCACTCTGACCTCTTCAAACGTCGTGGCTGTCCGAGTTCTTTCACTTTGCTTTGCGCCATTGCTCTTATCTCGTTGAACAGGAAATTCTTCCCAGTAAGGGCGCACTGTAGGCATTACTAAAGGGAGTTTGTAGTGTCTATTATACTCCTAGCTGCATCCACTTTTCGGCCTTGTACTTGTCTCCATTCGTGATTCATGTCACCAGTTCTGCTGTTCAGCACCCCAAACTGTTACTTCTTAGTGCAACTGTGGGGTTTTTCCCCAGTTCCACCTTTAGATCATAATACTTCATTTCCTTTATTTTCTGGATTTGTTTTTGCAGTCTAACCACTCCAGCACTTCCGCTTACTGTCTTCAATCACGCTGTCCAACACCTCTAACTGTTACCTCTCAGTGACACTACAGAGCTAGTTACCACCTTTAGATCTTTATAATTCACTTCCTTTATTTTCTGCATCTCTTTTTTTTATCTTGCTGCCCAACCACTCGATTCCCTCTTTTCACTCTTGAAAGACCGATGACCAAAGTGCCCCAGTGTTTAGCTTGACGGCCTAATTTCACATATCAATCACAGGGAAATTCTTATGACATCCTTGGGCACTTACGACAGTCTAGAAAACTCTACGCAGTGCTCTCCTTAAACAGCTTTATAATAATAATAATAATAATAATAATAATAGATTCACAATTTCGTGAAAAACAATGAGTAATACATAGTAATATATTTACTATATAATTGTGGATTTTTATTACTCACAATAATAATAATAATAATAATAATAATAATAATAATAATAATAATAATAATAATACCTGTATTAAAAAGCGTAAAGTATATCTGTATATCTACATATCTATTTTTGTTGTGCAACCCGAATACCCTATGGCAATTAGCCCTTTAACTATCACAACATTTAAAACGCGGCAATTCGGACTTACATAATGCACGATGGAATTGGTGAATTACACAAACACTGCAGTCATTTTCCCACGGTGCAACTACGCTGGTGATAATAATGACAGAGACAGCAAAATTTGTGTGACTTTATTGTACAGAAGAATTTTTATCTGCGAACCGTAAAAGTTGAAGCTTATGAGAGGTGACAACAATTGCCAAATGCGCACGCGCATAGACAATGACACGCACATTATATATATATATATATATATATATATATATATATATATATATATATATATATATATATATTTATATATATATATGTGTGTGTGTGTGTGTGTTTGTGTGTGTCTGTGTGCGCGTGTGTATTTAAGATTTCTGCAGTCTAACTTTTGTATCATTTTTCTTATGAAAGCCCACAAAACACTGAATAAGCCTTTGTTACTTTTATGGGCCTGTCTAAGAGGAAGCAGTGAAAAAAATATATATCATCTATAATATATATATATATATATATATATATATATATATATATATATATATATATATATATATATATATATATATATATATATATATATATATATATATATATATATATATATATATGTATACATACACATACTGTACATACACACACACACGCATATATACATACATTCATGTGTATGTGTGCACATATATATATAAATATATATATATATATATATATATATATATATATATATATATATTATATATATATATATATATATATATATATATATATATATATATATATATATATATATATATATATATATATACATACCTACATACATACACCGTATCTCGAGTCATGTGGCAACAGAAGGTCAAGAAGAATCGATAGTCAGTATCTAAAATAGCAGCAGCGAAGACTACCAACCGCGCCATTACGTAGCCTCTATCACCCCAACAAAGGATGTTGATATTGTCATTAACTTCGCTCCCTGCCAAGTGGCGGACTTCGTAATAATATGCATTTCTTCAATCACTGATCATAAGCGGCGCCCCTAATTTCAGGTAGATTCGGAGGTTACATCATTTACCTTAATGTCACCTTAGATTTGCAAGTCATCAGATTTCTCGTTTATTAAGTTTTCGTCAATTGCAGCTGAATCCAGCGAGTATTGCATGCCTCCTATCTCTCTCTCTCTCTCTCTCTCTCTCTCTCTCTCTCTCTCTCTCTCTTGTATTCATATACATGTACCATTTGTACCCTAGATTCCCATCTATTACAAAGACTCTCCTCTCTCTCTCTCTCTCTCTCTCTCTCTCTCTCTCTCTCTCTCTCTTTACCATATTCATGCGTATCTACCATTTGTACCTTACATTCCTATCTATTACAAGGACAATCTCTCTCTCTCTCTCTCTCTCTCTCTCTCTCTCTCTCTCTCTCTCTCTCTCTCTCTCTCTCTCTCTCTCTCTCTTATATCTATACATATACACACAAATTTCTCAGACACATCCAATTCCCTTTTACGCATTCCCATCTTCTTCCGCCTTTCCCCTCTTCTTATCTATCGCAGTCCTGCCCCTTTATTCATCTTTTATTTCCACGCCGAGACGAGTCCTTCGAATATATCGTAAAAAAGGGAACATCTGACATTCCTCGGCATCTCAATGACTTCCTATTTTATAGCTATCATTCGGAACGATGCAACCCACCAGAAGTTGAGTGCGGTGCAATGCCATATATTTCTTGCCGTGAGTTGCATTCAATTGCGTTTTGCTCTCTCTCTCTCTCTCTCTCTCTCTCTCTCTCTCTTTTTAAAAAGGATTCACCTTTTATATCTGAACTGAAGTTGGTTTTGAAATCGTTGTGAAAGGGTATTTAATTAGGTAGCTTCAGATTGCGAGATAACCACCTATTCAAAGATTTCTAGTTGTTGTATATCAAAACTGTATTTAAAACATCAAACATCTTACCAATTCTAGGCAGAGAGAGAGACAGAGGGAGGAGAGAGAGAGAGAGAGAGAGAGAGAGAGAGAGAGAGAGAGAGAGAGAGAGAGAGAGAGAGAGAGAGAGAGGAGAGAGAGAGAGAGAGAGAGAGAGAGAGAGAGTTTGTACCCAAACTATCATTTTACGAGAAATAAAGTTTTTATTCGTGACAGGTCCCACTGCCTAATTCACAAGACCTCTCTTTCACACGTTGCCATAATAAAATACTCGTGTATGGGCAAGTTTTCGACAAGTATGGAGACCAATGGAGTTACAACGAATGTTATAATGACATAACTTTCATGCTCAGTCACTTTCTGACTAGGCTAAAGTGACAAAAATCAAGATTCTGTACCTTTATCAAGACGAGTATATAGAATAAGCTTTTCGTTTATCCATAACTATAAGCAAAACATTACCTTTTAAGGATGAGGCAGTACGATCAATGGTAATGTCTTTTTGCTTATAGTTATGGACAAACGAAAGGGACATAAACATTGGAGGATGAAGCAATATGATCAATGATAATGAGGGACATAAACATTGATCGTACTGCTTCATCCTCCAATGGTAATGTCCCTTTTGCTTATAGTTATGGCCAAACGAAAGGGACATTAACACTGGAGGATGATGCAGTACGATGAATGGCAATGTCTTTTTCGTTTGTCCATAACTATAAGCAAAAAGGACATTACCATCGGAGGATGAAGCAGCATGATCGATGGTAATGTCCCTTTCGTTTGTCCATATCTGTAAGCAACAGGGACATTACCATTGGAGGATGAAGCAGTGAGATCAGCGGTAATGTCCCTTTCGTTTGTCCATAACTGTAAGTAAAATGGACATTACCATTGGAGGGTGAAGCAGCACGATCAAGGGTAATGTCCCTTTTGTTTGTCCATAACTGTAAGCAAAAGGGACATTACCATTGGAGGATGAAGCAGCATGATCAATGGTAATGTCCCTTTCGTTTGTCCATAACTGTAAGCAAAAGGGACATTACCATTGGAGGATGAAGCAGTGAGATCAGCGGTAATGTCCCTTTTGTTTGTCCATAACTGTAAGCAAAATGGACATTACCATTGGAGGGTGGAGCAGCACGGTCAATGGTAATGTCCCTTTTGTTTGTCCATAACTGTAAGCAAAAGGGACATTACCATTGGAGGATGAAGCAGTGACGATCAATGGTAATGTTCCTTTCGTTTGTCCATAACTGTAAGCAAAAGAGACATTACCATTGGTTATAAAGAAAGGATGAATTGCAGGATGAAGCTGTGAGATCAGTGGTAATGTCCCGTTTTTAAGCAAAGGGACATTACCATTGTCCATAATGGTAATGTCCCTTTGTTTGTCCATAACTGTAAGCAAAATGGACATTACCATTGGAGGATGAAGCAGCATGATCAATGGTAATGTTCCTTTCGTTTGTCCATAACTGTAAGCAAAAGGGACATTACCATTGGAGGGTGAAGCAGCACGATCAATGGTAATGTCCCTTTTGTTTGTCCATAACTGTAAGCAAAAGGGACATTACCATTGGAGGATGAAGAAAGACGATCAATGGTAATGTCCCTTTTGTTTGTCCATAACTGTCCAAAAGGACATTACCATTGGAGGGTGAAGCAGCACGATCAATGGTAATGTCCCTTTTGTTTGTCCATAACTGTAAGCAAAAGGGACATTACCATTGGAGGATGAAGCAGCACGATCAATGGTAATGTTCCTTTCGTTTGTCCATAACTGTAAGCAAAAGAGACATTACCATTGAAGTTATAAAGAAACGAAAGAGACATTACCATTGCAGGATGAAGCTGTGAGATCAGTGGTAATGTTCCTTTCGTCTGTCCATAACTGTAAGCAAAAGGGACATTACCATTGGAGGATGAAACAGAACGATCAATGGTAATGTCACTTTCGTTTGTCCATAACTATAAACGAAAGGGACATTACCATTGGAGGATGAAGCAGTACGATCAATGGTAATGTCACTTTCGTTTGTCCATAACTATAAACGAAATGGACATTACCATTGGAGGATGAAGCTGTACGATCAATACTGTGGGTGAGTTGCAACCCACATTCACCCACCCAACTTCTCAAGACAATTGCCACATTCATCAAACGCAGCAGAGCTCTATATACCCGATGCTGAGGTTAAAAACATAAGAGACTCTTCTTTAAATCTCCCGTGGGATCTGAAGGATTCGCACGGGGATTGCGTCCAAAAAGTGACCTCCCAGTGGAAGGATAACGTATTTCAGAGGGCCGCATCCTCCAGGGAGATTCATTCGCACTAAGAAACAGCAACTGAATGAGCTTTCGCCGCAGGGCGATTGCGTTGTTGGCCAGTATAAGATTTCTCCGTGGCTATCAAGTGATCAGGATGCAATATTGGTCTTGATTTTCAATCAGTGGTGTGGCAATTGCAACCAGATGTTGCCAACTGGAATGGAATATTTGGTAGTGGACGGTAACTGGACAAGGAAACAATTTCTCTCTCGCACTCCCTGTGTTTTGGAGCTCTGATTGAACTCGAGCAAATTATATATATTTTTCTTCAAAGCATATTTCTGTTGAAGAATGCTGAAAAACCATAATACAAAGACTAGCAAGAACAACCTATTCGTTATGTGAAAGTTGTAAATGGAATGAAAATTCCTAAGGCCTTGCAGCGTAGGCGTAAGTAAGAGGAATACCGAGTCTAAAAGTGCGTTCTCTTTCTGTGTTCAAATATTCATCAGGCCACAAAGAAAATCTAAGCAAGACGAATAGCACATTTTCTTTCGTACACGTATGGTATCCACTGGGAAGGATTCAAAATAATTAAACTTCAAGTCCCCTAGTTTCTCCCTATAAAAGCCACTAGTCCTTGGGGAAATACGTAACTTGGTTTCTTTTTTTTCAGTTACTTGGGCGAAACAGAGGAAAGGATATAATAATTTTTCTTTTTTTCTTTTTTTTCCCAGCTCATCGCTTTAGATGTCCGTGTTCCAAACACATCGCAGCTGTCATAATTAATCATCCTGAAGTCCCCGGGTGTCTAAGAGCACTCTGTCCACCGCAAACAAAGGGAAAATACAAAGAGATTTGATTTCAGTAATTAACGTCGCCATAATGTTTCAAAATCTCTTTCTTTTTTATCCTCCTTTTCTTCTTTTGTATAGATTGTAAGTCATTTGTATAGATTGTAAGTATATATATATATATATATATATATATATATATATATATATATATATATATATATATATATATATATACATACATGCATATATATGCACAGTATATACAGTATATAAATATAAATATATATATATATATATATATATATATATATATATATATATATATATATATATATATATATATATATATATATATATATATATATATATATATATATATATTATATATATATTACATACTGTATATATATATATATATATATATATATATATATATATATATATATATATATATATATTATTTATATTTGCATATATATATACAAATATTTATAAAAATATATTTATAAATATATATATATATATATATATATATATATATATATATATATATATATATATTTATATATATACTGTATATATGTATATATAATGTACTATCTTCATTGAAACAAACTGATATAAACTATGAATAACAATAATAATAATAATATAATAATAATAATACGCCAAGCTGACAAGGCGCAATACATGCTCAATGGCACCCAGAGTGCTATTATTTTCAACGAGGTTTGCCTTTCAGAAGTCTTCTTCCAAGAAATAATAATAATAATAATAATAATAATAATAATAATAATATAATAATAATAATAATAATAATAAAATAGTATTTGTATTAAACCCGACCTAAAATATGAAAACAACACATCCACCAACGACTCGGCCATCTTGAAAGGATTTTCCATTCCCAACGAACAAAGTCAGTCATGTTATGAAAACTACGAGTCAACAAGTAAAAAATGCCGCGAAGATTCTTCGGCGCAATCGAGTTTCCTGTACAGCCGCTACAGCGTACAATCAAGGCCACCAAAAATAAATCTATCTTTCGGTGGTCTCGATATAATGCTGTATGAACTGCGGCCCACGAAACTTTCACCACGGCCCGGTGGCAACCTGTCCTACTGTATATCGTTGCCAGAAGCACGATTATGGCTGACTTTAACCTTAAATAAAATAAAAACTACTGAGGCTAGAGGGCTGCAATTTGGTACGTTTGATGATTGGGGTGTGGATGATCAACATACCAATTTGCAGCCCTCTAGCCTCAGTAGTTTTCAAGATTTGGGGGCGGACAGTAAAAAGTGCAGACAGAAAAAAGTGCGGACGGACAGACAAAGCCGCCACAATAGTTTTCTTTTACAGAAAACTAAAAAAAAAAGTAAAATATAAAGGCATCATTAAATGGGATGACATGTAAACTGTCTTTTCAGCAGAACACCGAAAGTAAAGACTGGGTAAATCGCTCATTTGCATATTTCATGAAGGGCCCTTCTAGTACTATGCAATTATGATCACATATAACTTATGCCCGGCTCTTAATGCAAGCAGTTCTTTAGCCATTACGCACTATTATAAAAGGAAATGGAAAATCCATACTCTGGCTGTTTACGACTGTCAGCAACACTGCCCTTGTAATATACGCTAGAGCTGGATTTACGAAAGATAAGGTGGAAATGGCAATTCGCAGATAATAGCGGGTGGAAGAAACAAATGAATAAAACTAAGAAAGAACTATCTCCTATATATATTCATTATTGCACAATTACACACAAAAGGAAACTCATTTATAAACAGCATTTTTACGACATGTGGACTGGGTCTGGGAATGGTCTTTTTGACCTGCTATTGCTGCCACCGTCATTCAACCAAAGCGATTCTGTTGTGCCACGAGGAGCACATCGTCAACATCTCTTCATAAGATGAACGAGACATTTGAAAAGTCGATTACAACACCGAGTTAATAAAATCCTTTTAAGAGACAACTCCTGTACTGGAAACTGTAAATATACCACAAACTTAACAATGATCTGTTACGAAGTAATAACAACCTCTAAAAATCGGTTTTTCAATTATTGTGAGAGAGAGAGAGAGAGAGAGAGAGAGAGAGAGAGAGAGAGAGAGAGAGAGAGAGAGAGAGTTATGGACTCAGGAGATGGCATCCCCACAACCTAACTTGCTGGCACCAACAACCCATGATTTTCCTGCGTCTTTCCAGAATAAATGAGGTCACCTCACAGAACCCATCTCCCTGGAGGAGGTACGAGACGCGTCTCCGTCGGCTGCCGACTTCTCGGCGCCGCTAAAATGGGTCAGACTCCTTGGTTCGGAGTTTCCAGGAGGCAGTCCGTAGGGAGGCAGGGGATGGGGGTGACGGGGGATACGCTTTTTATTCTTCCATAGATATTGCCGTAGAGTTGCAGGATCGTACGGGAGGTTGGAAGGCAAGCGTTCTTTAGAGGATGGTTTACGAGCGCCCCAGAAAAGGGAACTCGGTCCCGGCGACCAATGAGAATCGAGGAAAGCTGGAAGCGCCGGGGGACAAAGAAATAATAGATGGAGCTGATAACACGGGAAAGGAACAAGCTAAAACGAAGCCACTGAGAGGGACGAAATGAATTTCCTCTCCCGATCTCTTCAATGAAGGGAAAGCATATAAAGTGAAAACAAAAATACAGTGAATTACTGAATAACCAAACTCGGTCAGGGACCGATTCCTATTTCTGAAACTTATTTGGCTGAACCTTTTCTACGTTTATAAATAACCTGAAAATAGCCAGATTTATCGTATACAAAGACCTTGAATATTAACTATTCGCAAGGAGCTTACATTTAAAGAATTATGTTACACCACACTTGAGGTAATCAAGATATATTATTACCCACGGTAAAATTTTCACGCTTGAAAGCGGGTAACAACATATTTCCTTCTTTTCAAAGTTACATGATAACGAAGAGCAGGGACTAAAAATGTCATGTAAACGTTTCCCATATATTCATGCATCCCACGCACTCCCGTTTGTTAATTGCAGGGTGAGATTGGTGCCTTTGTTGCAGTCTAGAAGCCTGATAATCGTCAGAATATATTTACTGGCTTGTTGCCTCTTTGCAGCTAAGTAACTTGAAAACTGCAAGATTATATTTGCCACTTTTGAACAGTTCAGGAGCAGCTAGCTAGTCACTCGCCAGAAGATGTTCGGTTGCCTCGCGGCGATCGCAACCAGTGACAAAAACCTTTCGATACTGGAATAGTTACCGTTCCCTGACTGAGTTACTGATATACCCTAGCGAGAAATCAGTTTGAATATCCTATAACAGAACGACGCAATGTAGAGTTTGTCAATCGCAAGAGATAAACACATAACATCGACAGGGAAATGTCACGCCTCCATCCTATTAAAGCGGACAGTTTATTTACGCACAACAAAATAAGTACATAATCAATGATTGGCTGCTTAAGTAATGGCGTCATCGAGGCAGCTTGTATGACGTCATCGGAGCAGCTTGAAAGAAGAAAAAACCGACGTATCCTCAGGTACTAATGTGTGTGATATCAAGGCTGAACAAAAACCACAATTATGATTATTAGTATTCAATATGAAACCACATCACACGGAACTACACGGTGCAGGAAATTTCTTTGCTAAACAAGGTTTCAAAGAACAGAATGCCATGTGAAAAAGTGAAGATGTAAACTGATATAAAAATGGTAATAAATAAGTTGAGACAAGCAAGGCAAAAAAGTATTAACGGAAAAGTCCAGGCGGCGCCATTGGGAATTTCCACTGAATCACAGAGGAACAGTCGACGATACAGGAATATCAGACGCCCCATGTGACTGTCCTCAGTGAATCATTTCTAATAATAGAAGGTAATTGGCATGACAATTCTCTACTGATTTAGCATACGGAACAGCAACAAAGACTATACAGTCTGTGGGATTTTTAAAAATAAATATCATCAAAATAGTTTCATCATGTAGATAATGGGCGGCTCTACTTATTCACGTACTGGACATTCTTCTTTAATCGAAAACACATCAAAATGAATCACAGTACGGACGGAGGTAACTATACTAATTCTGAACCCATTCACTGCATAAGCACTGATATTCTTATCTTGAAAAAAATCCATACTAAAAGCAGGGAAAGGCATCGGGCTGATTATTTCAAACACATTCAATGAAGACTGATTCTTTCTGAACAGATATGCCCAAGTTCAATTTCGTTTTCTCTCTTGAAACCTTGAATGTACTTTTAAACCTTGTATCAGCAATTTAGAGCGAGCACTGTCACAGTGAAATTTACCTAGCGCTGCAACATTAAGCGTCAGCGAAGCTTAGCCAGGAGAGAGTCATCAATTCCTGACTTAATGATTAACGTGGAATTTTAATTACAAAGTATTCAGTCAAGGCAAGAGTCTAACTCAATCTTACATATTGTACGTGCGCATTATTTTCTACAGAGACCAAGTTTTCTCTGAGAGAGAGAGAGAGAGAGAGAGAGAGAGAGAGAGAGAGAGAGAGAGAGAGAGAGGGTAAATGAAAATCTAGCATGGAAATCGAAACGAAACAAAAAAGCACAAGAAATAATGGAAAAAGCTTGGACATGAAGACAACGTATTCATAATTAAGTCCTCGAGTATGTTCGATTGCGCCTGCCCGCGTCCGATCCCTGACGGTGGCTCTGGCATCGTCAGCTAAAATGGTAAATCTTATCGAGTCTATATATCCCCCAGCTTGCTTCTCAACGTTATTTTAGAACTAAAATCAAGTTTATTTTGTCACGAATCATGTCTGTGAAATGCTAGCAGAAGAAAAAGGCTTGTTTAACTTAAAATTCATTATTTTAGTGCTGCTGCAATGAACATTCGTCAAATAAAAGCGGCACAGTATGCTGAACGCGACTGCCTTTACACAGGGCAACCAATGGGCGTAATTAATTGTATATTATTTTAACGCAGGGTCAATGGATGCAGGTCACCAAAACCAGTTTATTTAATAAAAAAAAGGGTTGCTTTTATGTACCGATCTATATATTCAATTACTTATAAAAAAAGTAGCACCCAACACACGGCTTGGAAAAGACATACAACACATCAGAGTAAAGTGCCATCACTTAACTTCATCTCCATATATTATTTTCATTCATCTTATCAATGGCCAATATTGTTTTTCCGGAATTAATTAATGGTTTTCATATTTATATGCATCAGTCGTCTCTTACTGCGGGTAGAGGAATAAAGAGCGTTAACAGATCATACAGATCATAAAGATTATGAATAATGACAGGAGCTTTGATTCTTGAATTTATTATGCACCGGTGTGCGATGTTAGAATGATGCTTATAAGGTTAGGTGGCAACTTCATCTAATAAAAACAATCTCGAGTAAAGAAGAACTACGAGCGTTGTTTTTTTTTACAGAGAGAGAGAGAGAGAGAGAGAGAGAGAGAGAGAGAGAGAGAGAGAGAGAGAGAGAGAGAGAGCATCAGTTAATTACTGTATAAACAAGGCAGCAATCTTGTCATACTGCTAACTATAGCTTTCAAGAAGAAAAGATTACGAACGCAGTGAAATAAGTCTTTATTTTTTTATTTTTTTTTTTGAGATACAGACTTTTAATTTATGATACTAAGTGAAAGACAGCACACTGCAGTCATCGTCCACAACATCAATCATTTAAGTGTTCGAAAAAAACTGACTTGATTTATTTATGGAAATAAAATATTTAGAGGAAAAAAATTGCTTCATTCTGTTTACAGAAAAAAAAAAAGTTTTATTCCAAGTGTGAAATAACACTATCAGCAATATAATGAAGCGTCAGATAAGTTTAGCAGCCCAGTGAGTGAACTGAAAGCCTCTATTGACGAGAATGTTTTCATAAAAAAAAATTATTGAATGTGACGCTCATGAAATACGAAAAATAAAATACAGCATTTTTTAAAATACGGTATAATCAAACTTCACACCTTACCAATATTTGCCGTCATGGGCAGAGATACAAATTAAGAGCTATATATATGCATAAGGCTAAAGGTGGTGCAATTTGAATACACCGATAATCAAACGCCAATTTCCTCGGCATTCGAGTACAGCAAAAATGTATTAGAAACCAAGAAGTAACATTTACCAAACTTCACATCTTAAAAATGAATTTATTTCATAGGCTAATAATTTAAATGAGAACTACGAGTGTAAGTTGAAAGATGCCAATTATTCACGGCATGTACTTCAATTAACGGCAAAAACACTTTGCATCGCATGAATATGCTTCATATAGAGGCAGGGCACTCGAATGCGGCCACTGGTAGACCTGCTTTTGTTTGCCATATGACGCTGAACAAGGCCAACACTTCAACGATGTTGTGCTGTCCTAATATATTATAGATGGAATGGAATATAAAATTTAGGCCAAAGGCCAAGCGCTGGGACCTACGAGGTCATTCAGCTCCGAAAAGGAAATTGAGAGTAGAGAGGTTTAAAAGGTATAACAGGAGGGAAACCTCGCAGCTGCACTACGAAACTCATGTTAGGAGAGGGTGGAAAGTAAGTTGGAAGAAAGCGAATAAACGGCCGTACAGTAAAAAGAATAAAAGGCGTTGCAGCTAGGGACCGACGGGACACAGCAAAGATTCTTAAATAATGCCTACAGTGCACCACGTGAGGTGCAATGACGGCACTACCCACCTACGGGGGTCCCAACATATTGATCTTGGTAGGCTACAAGAATTTCAAAGAAATAAAATTGTATACGTTGCTCTTCGTATTTCTTACATGAACAGAATTGAACACACGAATCTAAGCTTTACGGCATCGGATTTTTTTGTTTTGTTTCTTCAGGATTAATGTCTCTCGCTTCGAAACGCTCTCTCCGTTCTTTTCATGCAAAAGCATTTGAAAAAGATTCTTGGTGTCAGAGTTTAGCCTAGGCCTAAGGGCCCCCACTAACCCCCCCAAAAAACGTACACACACGCAAACACAAAGGACGGAGAAACTGCGGAACAAAAGGATGCGACACACAACTTCCAGAATAACAGATGATAGAAATAAGGAAATGAAAGTTACAAAAGATCCCTGGAAAATGACTAAATCCAGCCTCAAGGTTTCGTGTGGTGAAAGAAAGCCAGAAAGAATGATTAATCGTATGTCTTAAGAAACGGATCAAAATTCAACAATTTACTTCATTATTTCTTCAGTGTGTGTTGCATTGACGTAATAGTTTCTAGTTGAGAATATTAATTCTTATCTGACACCAATTATCCTTCATATCTCGGGCTTGTTAAAAATATTTCCATAATATTTTGTCGACATAAAAAGATATTCTGTTTTTATTTAATATCGAGTTGACAATAACGTTTCCATCGATGTAAAAAAAAAAAGTAAATTTCAATCTCTTCTTTAAAATGTAAAGTTTCCTTTATAAACAAGAACACTTTCAGTATCTAAATCGCTGTAACTTAATCTTATTCATGAGAATATCGTTTCCATTGAACACGGTGTTTCCGCTAAACAACAAGCCTCAATTACTTCAGTTGATATGAAGAGAAAAACAGTTTTGTGGATGACGAATTATGTGCTGCCAATAAATACAAATATTCAACACACCTCGTATACTAACCTTTTCTTTAAAAAATTCAGTTTAAAATAATAGGAAAAAATAATAATTGTTTCAAGAGTACCATAACAGGTTAGTCAAGGTACTAAATAATTATCCACTAACACGAAGTTCCCCCAGGGCTACAGGATTCATTTAGGACCAGTCACCAATGTCTGACGTCTTACACATCAGACAAGGCCACCGTTATGTCTGCAAATACACTGACAATTCTTTTACTCATTTTCACTCATCCCTTTTACATCAGCGAACACAGAATATGTCTCACATTTTACCTTCATCCTATATCCTTTTCCACTGTGTCAGTCACATAACCTACATATCCTAATGTACGGTGTTCTAAGGCGCTAAACGTCTCCGAGGAGAGATAATTAGGGGAAGGACCCAACTAATAGTCCTACTAGCCCCACTCATGAGAACTTGTCCAAGATAAAATAGCCTCTTTGTCTAATCAATGCACTAACATTTTAGACTTAGCTTTCAATCATTCCCAGCTAAACTTCACTAGATCTTGACACTGCCCCCAATCCCCTCCATTCTAGTGACGTTCTCACTTCATGAAAGGTTTTACATCTGACACCTAGATTTGCAAAATCCATTCCGTCTCAGAGGTGGTATTTACACTTAGCGTTACAACACACCTGTACCTAAACTTATGCATGTTTAATCTACGCACTGTTACGTTACCTGTCTACTTGGGGTATTATTAAAAAAGTTCTACGGATTTTTTTTGTCAACTACAAGATTTTGCTTACTTCTGAGTTCTACACTGAAGTGAATACGTTTATGTGCAACACACCAAAATGGCCATTAAATCGTACAGCAACCTCTAAGGAACAGAATGCCTAAGAGAAACAGTGTATAGTTAAATACGATTTAAACGAACAAATCAAGATAAACATTACAATAAACATTTACCCTGTCTATTTCTAAACCTTTCTCAACTCACACAGAAACATATATATACAGTAAGTCGCAAAGTCATGAAAATTAAGAAAAAGAGACATTTCACTTCATGGCCCCCTAAACTTAATTGCATGCATCAACGTCCACAAAACTGCCAGGAAGCTGGTTTAATGCTGAATATAGGGGTAATAAAAAAATATCAGATTAAACTGCAGACTCGTATCACTAGCACACATTGTGATAAAATGTGCACGCATATATAATTACACACACGGGCACACATCATATATATATATATATATATATATATATATATATATATATATATATATATATATATATATATATATACATACTTTATATATATATATATATATATATATATATATATATATATATATATATATATATAGTGACAAATTTCTTGATTAACAGCAAATCCCGTATACCTGGGAATAACTTACTCCCAAAGGGGATTACAATTCCCCTTAGGCATAAGTTATTCTTGATGTATAGTGAATTGAACATAAATCGAAATTTGTGGCTTAATATTTGTGATTAAAAAGATAACCTGGTATTTATGTGAGAAAAATTAATATATATATATATATATATATATATATATATATATATATATATATATATATATATATATATATATATATATATATATATATATATATATATATATATATATATATATATATATATATATATATATATATATATATATACATATATATAAAAGTGTGTGTATATATACTGTACACACACACACACACACACACATATATATATATATACATACATATATATATATATATATATATATATATATATATATATATATATATATATATATATATATATATATATATATATATATATATTAATATAAAATATATATATATATATATATATATATATATATATATATATATATATATATATATATATATATATATATATATATATATATATATATATATATATATATATATATATATATATATATATATATATATATATATATATATATATATGATAGGTGGGGCTTCTTATGGGATTTGTAATTTAGGGGAAAATGTTGAGAGCATTTATTGAGATATATGAGAATAAAAAGGTTGAAAAAGATTGGGATGGCAATAAAACGTAAAAGGATGTTATATATATATATATATATATATATATATATATATATATATATATATATATATATATATATATATATATATATATATATATATATGACATCCTTTTACGTTTTATTGCCATCCCAATCTTTTTTCAACCCTTTATTCTCATACATCTCTATAAATGCTCTCAACATTTTCCCCCTAAATTACCGTCCCATAAGAAGCCCCATCTGTGCTGCAACTTAGATACCATAACAAGATCAGAATCCTTTCAACATATACACCATTAAATTTTATAGATAATTCCATATGACACGAATAATTTCCCGTTGGGGTTACAGCCCTTCAGTAACACAAAATTACTGAAACGTTAAACGGGGATTTTCAATTATTATGAGTCTAACGAATTTCCAATATATTTTTCGTAAATAAATTAAGTCTAACGGTTTAATTCCTAAATTGTTAACGATACTGACCGGACATTTTAAATGGTCAAATACCGGAAATGTTCATGTAAAACGTTCTACATTTGATGCTATTTCAATTTATCGAAATCATATGCCTTATCTGTTCTCAAGTACATGAAATCTTATCCAAGGATTAATATAAAATTATTTTCTGCAATTTCCATTTCGTAAACCGATATCACATCCGTAAAGTTAAAAGATAAAAAAGAAAAATATTTCAGGCTTCTAAACGCGGAGGTATGACAGCACAGGTTTATCATCGAACTACAGTATTTTCAGCAGAAATCCAAATAAAAATATATATATACATCTCAGGCTTCTAAACGCGGAGGTTTATCATCGATCTACAATATTTTCAGCTGAAATCCAAATAAAAAAAAAATAAAAAAAAATATCTCAGGCTTCTAAACGCGGAGATATGACGGCTCAGGTTTATCAACGATGTACAATATTTTCGGCTGAAATCCAGATGAAAAAATTTTAAAAAAATTATCTCAGGCTTCTAAACGCGGAGGTATGGCGACTCAGGTTTATCATTGATCTACAATATTTTCAGCTGAAATCCAAATGAAAAAATGAAAAAAAAAATTATCACGGGCTTCTAAACGCGGAGGTATGACGGCTCACGGTTATCAACGATGTACAATATTTTCGGCTGAAATCCAAATGAAAAAATTAAAAAAAAATTATCTCAGGCCTCTAAACGCGGAGGTATGACGGCTCAGGTTTATCATCGATCTACAATATTTGCAGCTGAAGTCCAAATGAAAAAAAAAAATATTTATATATCTCAGGCTTCTAAACGCGGAGGTATGACGGCTCAGGTTTATCATCGAAATATAATATTTTCAGCTGAAATTCAAATGAAAGCGAGGATGACAACCAATTCATCTCCCAGATTAATGCCGATACTGCTCCAGTTACCCGGCACATATCGAATAAAGTATTCCCGAAAGGAAGAGGGACGCATTGGATAACCATCCCTGCTCGATGACGCAATCAAAACAACGCGGCACAGCATTTCAGAGAGGCTTACCTTTGTTGCCAATCTCGCTCTTGTGGCTTTCACTCATCACATACCTGGAAGAGAAGATTGGGGGAGATTAGGCAATCATTAAACACAAGATTTTTCTATTCCCTTTTCTGGGAAATGAGACACATATAGACATACCCTACTCTGTGTAACTGAATACCAATGGAATTGGAATATACGATTTAGGTCATAGGCCAAGCGCTAGAACCTGTGAAGGGACGCTGCACAGAACCTTAAGTGATGTCTACAGTGCACCGCGTGAGTCTCATTTTTCTATCTGCAGAGTAACTCGCGTGTATTAAATATCATAAAAATGGGCATTTTTATAGCGCATCTATAACGCGATCAGAAAGATAGTTTATTTTAACACTCAATTATAAATTAAATCAAATGAACAAAACTACCATGTACACACGCATTTGATTCAATCCAGATATTCCACATTGCAGTGAATAAGCGGTTAAAACATACGGGCTGCACAATTCTACATACTGTAGCATATGACAGCCTAGTCAAGACGATAGGGAAAAATACATCTAAAAGGGAGCAATTTCCCGCGAATCCCATTGCCCCAAAACGCTGGACTATCTGTTCAGGAATAATCTGTTTAGAATAACACTGAGCGTTAACATTAAAGCAGATACCGCACCATCTAACAGAGTCCTTTTCCAGATTCCAATCTTATTTCTCTTGCACAGAATGGGGGTGCTTGGTGGATTGAAAATTCCAATCGATCCTCGTTGTCTTTAAATGGTTCAACTCGAGTTGGCTCTCTCTCTCTCTCTCTCTCTCTCTCTCTCTCTCTCTCTGGTAAGGGTAAGAATTGACTACCATGTATCAATCAGTTATTACTTCCTCCATTGCCATCTTTATGTCTGCTGCTTCGGTCATCTTGCTTGCCTCTCACTCTCTCGCTAAGATGAGGACAAAGAACAAACATTTGCTAAGGAGGTCATTTTAATCCGTTAACAGTAAATTTCATGATCCTCTGTTTCATGCTGAATTAAACTGAAATTTTATGTTCGGTATGAAATTCATTTCCATGACATTCTTCAGGAAATCAATGCGGATTTTTTCCTTTCAAGGGAAATCACCATTCTATAAAAGCGCAAACACAGCAGTTCCTCTTTTCTGAAACTATTTCATTTAAACGTTTTTACAAGAATCGCTATAACAAAAAACAAAAACAAAAAAAAAAACATCATTTACTGGCAATGTTCCATCAATTATCAACTTATCGGCGACTTCAACGTTTTATCCTAAATTGTGATTGTGGCTTTACGCCTTAATATCGCTTTATGAAAGATTTCATTATAATAATGTCGCAAAGGAAAATGTCTGCAAAACAAGTAACTAACTCTAAAGTGTAGGTAATACTGTAGTGAGTCACTGTTCCAAGTCAGAGGTCTTACCGACAAAAGACTAGTGTTTTTCCGAGCATACACTTTGAGGCAAAAACCTCACTGAAAATGAATGATGAATGCTTTCAAACTCTCGTCAATTTTTTACCGCTAAGATAACCTGCCGTGCATTTACGCATACGCACACACACCCATACACAACGTAAGTAAAATTTCTACAAATCCATCAACAATGGATTGTCAATCAGAAATGCTGAAGTAACGATTTGAATCCTGCTGGAGGCAAAAGTTTACAGCCACAATGCAATTACCTACAATGGTTTACCATGACTTACGTACAGAGCAGGGATTTTGCACTGTATATTTGCATATCTTTCTTTTCAGCGTTATGGTATCTCTCACTAAGAAAAGATAGTGTGAATGAAATGATAGAGAGTTTGGTAATCGAAGTCGGTACTCATATCGAGAGAGAACTGATCTTCATTTATTGCAAGAGAAGAGCCATGAAGCCCAGTAGCGTTTGTAGTAAAGGTAAGTCTCGCAAGACATGGTTTCATTATTTTCTAACAATTTTTCGAAATACAGTTGACTGACTAACAGGTACAAAAACCACTGTAACTTAAGCTCTTGTTAATCTCAACTAAATTTTCGCATGGGAAATATTTTGTTAAGCTATACAAATATTTTTTTTAAATCAAGAAAACTCCCAGGAGCAGCAACCACACCCCAACCCACTGTTGCTTTGAGGCAGCACCAGAAAATAACAGAAGAACGCGACCACCGAAGTGTTTGCATAGATCCCTCTTAGTTAAACTCTACCGGGTTTTGAAATCAACCTATCTTTGCACATCAGTAACATCTTCAACTTAATAGGTCACCAAAGGACAAAGAAAATGATTGATCAAATTTACGAATTTCAGGCTGTCAAGCCAAGCTCTGGGGGCATTTTCGTCCAATCGTCGCTTAAGACTGCGAAAAAAGGGAGTTAGAGAGGTTGGACGCCAGGATAAAGTAATCAAAAATAGAGAGATGAAGTGCAAGTACTTAGAGATAAAACTGGAAGAAACCCCCGCAGTTGCACTAAGAAGCAACAGAGGTGTTGGACAACAAGACTGAAGAAAGGAAGCAGGAATGTAGGTAAAGTAAAAGACCGAAAAGTGGGTGCAACTAGAAGCTGAAAGAACACTGTATATCCTCTTTAGTTATGCCTAAAGTCCACTACGGGAGGTGCTCTCACGGCTTTGACCTCCCTTTGGGGAAAAGGAAAAAAAAAAAAAAAAAAATATATATATATATATATATATATATATATATATATATATATATATATATATATATATATATATATATATATATATATATATATATATATATATTAACATACGAAACAATGCTAGGCACACTAAACGTACAACCAAATAGGCCTATAGATACAAATAACTCGAGACTTGACCGCATTGGTCGATCCTTTACGACATTTTCCACCTTTGTTACAGCAATCTTATAATCTCCAAAAAGTATAGAACTACAATAACATAACACTTTTTTCATAATATCTATACACCATATCTGTCGAAATCAGTATGTTTTATCCACCCCGAGTTCTTTGCCTAATAATAAAAAAATAAATAAATTGAGGGTGTCCAGTATTACACGGGTGCAAGAAAAATTAAACGGCTTTCCTGGGTAGAACTGACATGTTTAATTTCCATAGTATATGATTAACAATACATTTCCGTGTATAAAACCAATTTTCGACCTGCATCTATACAATAAAGAATTTCACCAGGCATTCTCGAATTATCTCCCATACAATGGGTACTCGCCTCAATTCTCATCAAAGATAAGGATATCGGTTAACACAAAGAACGTTTAATTCCGGGAGCCTGCCTTCCGGCCTCCAGTATCCTAGAATTACAGCAAACAAGGTACAAGTAGAGAGAGAGAGAGAGAGAGAGAGAGAGAGAGAGAGAGAGAGAGAGAGAGAGAGATGGGTGGTGGGTATCTAATATTGTCCGCATGGAAATGTATGGACGGGATGACTGCCCAATATCATATCTGCTGTCAAATATGTATGTAAAGAAGGTCTACGAGTTCCTATGAAAGACAAACTTCAAGTAAGACATGATCATCTTAAGCAATTATACATATATTTTTTCAAATAAAAAAAACACACACACACCTGCAAAGAAATATATCTGTTCTTTCATTCCTTTTATGCTGAGTTCTGACACAGACAAAATTCCGAAAATGTCTATCGATGGGTAACAGAGAAATAGTCAGTCATTGAAGCGATAACCAATTGCATAAAGAAATGAAAAAAAAAAAAAATTTAACTTTTCAATTTTTACCATTTTATTTTCAATTTCGTCAACTTGCAAATTGGCAAAACGCAACGCCAAGAAACTGAATCTCAAAATCTCAAAATTCCATTCTGATGAAGAGCAGGAAAAGCTGGCCAGCCTCATTCTAGTGCCTGCGCCCCCACCCCACCCCTTCCCCAATTCTCAAAAGCATTTTCCGAAAACTCTGCGCGGCTGCATCTGAAATTCATGAATTTCGTGAAAAGCTTCACTTCAGCCGAATGAAGTCCACAGAGAGGATAAGAAAAAGCGTGAAAGAACAGGAGGAGGTGTGTCTGCATGCGAAGGAAAAAAAAAAAGTAAAAAATGCACCGAAGTTTCTTCGGCGTAATCGAGCTTTCTGTACAGCCGCTACAGCGCATAATCAAGGCAACGGAAAATAGATCTATCTTTCGGTTGTCTCGGTATGATGCTGTATGAGCCGCGGCCCACGAAAATTTAACCACTGCCTGGTGGTGGCCTATCCTATACCGTTGCCAGAAGCACGATTATGGCTAATTTAACCTTAAATAAAATAAAAACTACTGAGGCTACAGGGCTGCAATTTGGTATGTTTGATGATTGGAGGGTGGGTGATCAACATACCAATTTGCAGTCCTCTAGCCTCATTAGTTTTTAAGATCTGAGGGCGGACAGAAAAATGTGCTTAAGGACAGACAGAGCCAGCACAATAGTTTTCTTTTACATAAAACTAAAAATACATACTGTCGCAATAAGAAGAAAAATCTTGATACCATTTTGGATATTTTCTGTATTGATGAAATGAAAATCACGAATTTCCAAGCGAGAAAAAATAGTTACCATTCTTGGTATTTATCCACTGAAGATGTTTTTATAAATGAGAGCAAATACTAGATACTGATCTGGGGAAACATAAATTCTGATATTTCCCAACAAGAATATAATAAATGTAAGCACTTATCTCTTCTTTCTCCACTGGGAAAGAGTAAATGAATATGGTTTCCAATATGAGGTAAAAATAAATGTACAGTAGTTATTAAACGGGATACCCCTGCCAGCCGAGGAAGACGACACTGAGATGTTTCCCGACTTGCAAACAGACAACCTAGTGATGTCGTCAAGAAAGGAGTAATTTACTAAACATTTCAACAAGATAGGAGTAACTGATCTAGGTATATCCAACACAAACGAGAGAAATTATGGGTGCTTATTGAGAGCAAGGAGAGTGATCTGAGGCACTTCCCAACATGAAAAATAAATAAATCGAAAATTCCTTCTTTAGTGGAAGAATTAACGGAAATTAAATCGAAATTTCCTCATAATAAGAGGAATAAATAGAATCTGAAATAGGAACATCTTCATAATCGGTGGAATAAAGAATAATTAGATACCTAAAATAGGAGCATCCTCATAAAAGGTGGAACACAGAGAGATTTAATCTAACACCGCCTTCATATGAGGACACATGGATTAAGATTCCATGTCACAACCTCTTCATTGGAGGATGAATTATCGAGATTGAACAAAAAAATTTTTATGACAAGAGGAGTATAGAGAGATTAAAACAAAGAACTTCAGCAGAAGGGGCATTGCAATAAATCACAGGAATACTTCATATGATGAACAGAGTAGCAACCAAATCTACTAACTTATTCATAAGAGGAAGATTACATATAAGAAATTCTTCTTAAGATATATATATATATATATATATATATATATATATATATATATATATATATATATATATATATATATATATATATAAAGATTACATATAAGAAATTCTTCTTAAGAGAAATAATCATATATATATATATATATATATATATATATATATATATATATATATATATATATATAATATTAAATCGAAGCACTACTTCCTAAGAAGAGATAGACAGTCTGAATCTAAAATTCTTCTTTATACAAGAAAGAATAATCAAATGCATTCGAAAAAAAGAGTCACTCATAAATCCAAACAGATATCCTTTGCTTGCATTCTGATACTGCGTGATGCATTATAAGACCCTGGAGAAGAGGCAAGAGGCTTCTGTAAATCCTAAGCCAAATCTCTTGCCTGTCAGGCTCTGCCTTCCTTCTCAAAATCTCTGGAAAAACATCAGGAAAATCGCAACAGTATGCATAAACACCTCTTCTTCTCTCTTGTGATACCTATCCAGGGCAAGTCTTCTACAGTATTATTATTATTATTATTATTATTATTATTATTATTATTATTATTATTATTATTATTATTATTATGCAGAAGATGAACCCTATTCATTTGTGTATATATATATATATATATATATATATATATATATATATATATATATATATATATATATATATATATATATATATATATACATACATACTTACATACATATATACATACATACATACATATAGCCTATATCCAGTATATATATATATATATATATATATATATATATATATATATATATATATATATGTGTGTGTGTGTGTGTGTGTGTGTGTGTGTGTATGTATATAATATACTTATATGTGTGCGTGTGTGTGTGTGTATGTTTGTGGGTTCGGATACATCCACACTACAGTAAAAAATCTCAAAACTTATCAAATCCATATCACAAACAGGTTGAAAACAAATCAAGGACCGTTAATGGCGAACGAATCTTTGGCCAATGCTGATAATCAAATGAAGCACTGGTTAGGTCTACCAATTCGTCCGCAGTTTAACAAACTGGCGTAATCCTTTTTTCCTCATTCTGAAAAAACATTTTTATATTATTCAGAGCTTCTAATTAGGTCATCTTTTAAGGAAATTTTGTCGTAAAATCTCACAGCGCTGACAGTTGAAATTTTTATATGTTGTAGAGTATAAAAAACTGACATACTTGACTGGAAAACTCAAAAACTGAAAAAAAAAATGGTGTACTCCAGTTCGTAAAAACAGTGGGGAATTAGCCGTTGGCTTCATTTCAACTTATTTGTGATGGAGATGAGCTGCCGACTTTTTTTTAACACGTTTTACTGCAGTGTGGCTGCACCCGAAACCATACGCTTGACTGTGATGGCGCCCTAGTAGATAAAATTACATACGACATCTAACGTAAAAAATAATACATTATCTACAACATTACTAAATTACCCTCCTAGGAAAAAAAAAATATCCCCAGCACCATCTTCATTAACACGTTCTTGCATCTGGAACTCAATTACGTAACAAGGCTGTGCGTAAGACCCTTAATGAGGAAAAGCATTAACAAACACACACATTCTCCCAAATGAAGGGATTACTGCGTCCTTCCTTCCTCCATTTGAAACATCGCTTTTGCCTTGGAAATAGAATTCCGTCAAGAACAAAATCCAAAAGCAGCGTCATTCTAATTTAAAGGATGCTTCAGTGGGATTAACTTTTGATGTGACTTCCAACCTTGTTACTGTTATCATGGATTTTGGTAACAGGTTGGTGATAACAGACTTTAGGAAGCACAACAGTCCCAAGAATTATATACATACAGTATATACATGAGAGAGAGAGAGAGAGAGAGAGAGAGAGAGAGAGAGAGAGAGAGAGAGACAGGTTTTCGGTGTGTTCAGACTGGTTCGTTAGAATATTACTGTTACCTGAATGTTAACCTTAATATTTGGTGATAGTCAAGCGGTCGCTCTGATAAATAATGCCCACTGGAATGGAATATCATTAACTTTATTACTTTTTAATCAAATTACTGGGAGATATTATTAGGGTTTTAACACTGATAACCTCAAAACACTATTACTGATCGCCAAGCTACAATGAAAAAAATAGCAAGCAAGTACTTTTGGATATCTGAAAAAATAAGCAAACACAAGAAAATACGAGATAATAAGAGCAATAATTCTTACCTAAGAGACAGAAAAGCCAATTAGGAGGAAAACCCTTTTCCAAATTTTTCCCTCTTCACTCGATTTCCATGAGTTTTCTTTCACGAACTCTTATTTCCATTCATTTGCCTTTAATATTCTCTCTTCCAAAATCTCGTAATTTATTTTCTTTTTCAGGAAATCAAAGTAAAATAAAATAAAAGTCATTATTCTAGATGATGTCACAACAATTTCCTTCCTAAGTAAGCTTTCAAATAAAAGCTGTTGCTCTTTTCCCTAAACCACCTCTCTCTCTCTCTCTCTCTCTCTCTCTCTCTCTCTCTCTCTCTCTCTCTCTCTCTCTCTCTCTCTCAAGGATATTTCTTCTATCCTCTCTCACTCTCAAGCATCGTCTTTCTACGGAAATTTCATCTCGGGGAGAATAATTTCGTATCCAGGAAATTTGTTGTTTATCAAAATCACCCATCTCTACTAAGAGCGCACCTCCTCCCCTCAAGAAAAAGTTATTATTTCTCGTGATATTTTTCCTCCTTCCGTGAGGATAACTTCATTACTCAAAAGAAAATATCTGCTTTCTCTGGAGATTTATTTCAAGCGTGACAACAGCATGTTTCTCGAGGAAATTTCTTCATTCTGTGAAGATCTCATCACTAGATAAAGAATTACCTTTTCGTTTCAAGCGATGTCCATTCACCTCCCGTAAGAATAGTTCTCTCTCTCTCTCTCTCTCTCTCTCTCTCTCTCTCTCTCTCTCTCTCTCTCTCTCTCTCTCTTTATTCAGTAAAGTTCTCATTACTAACTAAAGATTTTCCGTTTCGTCTCATGAGAAATCCATTCACTTCCCGTGAGAATAGCTCTCTCTCTCTCTCTCTCTCTCTCTCTCTCTCTCTCTCTCTCTCTCTCTCTCTCTCTCTTTTATTCTGTAAAGTTCTCGTCAATTAAAAAGAGCAACCTTTTTTCCTCTCTCTCTCTCTCTCTCTCTCTCTCTCTCTCTCTCTCTCTCTCTCTCTCATTCTGTAAAGATCTCATAAATTAAATTAGAGTAAGCTTTTCCTCCTCAAAAGAAAGAATAATCTCTCTCTCTCTCTCTCTCTCTCTCTCTCTCTCTCTCTCTCTCTTGTGTGTGTGTGTGTGTGTGTGTGTGTGTGTGTGTGTGTGACAACAGGGCCGGAATGGAATCGAACACCATTCGCAGTCCATTAACACACTCCCCGATGCCTTTCATACGAGAGGAGAAGCGCACATGTTCTGCATCGCAGTACTTCGTTAACAAAAGCACCGTTTGTTTGACTTAATGATCAATGAAATAAAACCTTTATAGGCGTCCATTTATTTGGCTGGAGGCGCCAAGCGTTGCAATGGGGAGCCGGTTTCAGTCTGCCACAGATTACGTGAAAGGTACATGTCATTTACCTCGGAAGGTCGATCATTTGTCTTGTTGAAAGAATTAATTCTGCACAGAAATTCTGCGCTGGGATTTCGGCTGTAGAAATCGCTTGTCCTGAGAAGAGAGAGAGCTGGTTCTATGAGCATAGAACGTGCTAAATGCATGGAAAATTATATGATGGGATGTGCATTTAAAAATACATTCCTTCATTCACGCTGTCACACAATAAATATGAATAGAAAAGCGCGAAGGTTTATCCACCAGTCTATATTTTATAAATTTGCTAAGTTATATCTTTAACGTATGAGGACGTGTAAATGCACATACAAGTATATTGTATGACAATATTTAAGTACACAGGTATAAAGTTTACATATGAATATGGCTGTCGGCCTAAGAAAAAGGAGATCCGCGCCTGCCTTATGAGCCTACAGAGGCCCAGGAGGACTTTGACTTTAACTTTAACTAATATATTTATATATATATATATATATATATATATATATATATATATATATATATATATATATATATATATATCAGATGTACACACACACACATATATATATATATGTGTGTGTGTGTGTGTGTGTGTGCGTACGCAGGCGCAAACGGGAATGTAACGAAAATCTTAAGGGGAGAAAGTTGCTCAAGAATTGTCATTGTCTTCCCTCAGGCTGTCCTATATTTACCCTATTGGTAAGGGTAGAAGATTGCATGACATCTGCAGTTACTATGGTCTTGCTTACCGTTTTATTTTGTTCTTTACATTGGATTTGGTTTTAAGAAAAGTAAGTTTGGTTAATAATGATATCTTGTGGGTACTTAATAATAAAATATATATTTTCACTTAATCCTGTTTCATCTCTCGGGAAAACATGGAGGTTTCTTGATTTGCCTGATTTAGAGGCTGCTTTTGAATGAATTCGAAAGCGTTCGTCAGGCTTCGGCACTTATGAATAATGGAATGGAACTCTGTCCGGTTCTTTGTCAAAGTTTTTCTCTGCTCTGTAAGTTTACATATCATTATTATATACCTAAAAGAACATAAAACGAAAGTCAAATCAATTTCCCGTGTTAATATTGTCTAATGGAAATTTCTTGAAAGGATTCGGACGCTCTACAAAACCTATATCTGGCTAGTTATAATTACTGCCGACTGGTTCATAGGCGAAGCCATCCTCCCTTGAGGACTGTGGCTACCCTGTTCACCAGATGGCGTCTTGGGACAACTAAAAGTTACTTGCACATTGTTACGCAAGCCTTTAATAGATGGGGTTGCTATCCCATGCCCTTCCACTTGAATACTATATTGGCTTATATGCTAATGATGTCTTACATTTATCGGACTTTGCCCATCCACGTACCGACCAGACCTACCCTTGCTGTACATAAAACAATGCTTGGGTAAAGAGGAACAAAATTTTTTTTTGATGGAACATGGAACTCTTTCCCTAATAAGGGGAGAGAGAGAGAGAGAGAGAGAGAGAGAGAGAGAGAGAGAGAGAGAGAGAGAGAGAGAGAGAGAGGTCTAGGCATATTTTGATACAATTTCACAATTTCACTGAGAGGAAAACTTCGAATTGCTAAAGACCCAGCGCGAAAAAAAGCTTCATCCATTCGTCAAAAAATAACAAGAAAAAATGAAATAAAAAACAAGCTCTTGCTGATGTGTTATTGTACGAATCATCCGTGGAATTGTTTTGGACGAAAAATATACAAAATACATTTCTTTCTGTGACAAAACAATCACAGATTTTTCATTGAGTCAAACGCTGCAATCACGAAGAAAAATTCACAGAAAAAAATATAAAGAAAAATGTTGCCTTTTCTGAATTGATCATAAAAATAGCAGAGTGAAGGTTACGTATGTAGGGTAAAAAAAATGCCACGAGATGAAAATAAAAAAAAAAATCTATAAATAATGTGCCCAAGAGGAAAAAATAGAATGCTTGCTTTAAAAAAAACACATAAAGAGAGAGAGAGAGAGAGAGAGAGAGAGAGAGAGAGAGAGAGAGAGAGAGAGAGAGAGAGAGAGAGAGAGAGAATGTGGCGCATTCGTGCTTCACCCCCCAAAACATTATGTTAGAGCTATTTGCATAAGAAATCTGTAAATAATGTGTCCGACAGGAAAAAACAGAAAGCTTGCCTTAAAAATAATAGAGAGAGAGAGAGAGAGAGAGAGAGAGAGAGAATGGGGAGTGTTCGTGCTTCACCCCTCAAAACATTATGCTAGTGCTATTTGCAAAAGAAATCTATAAATGATGTTTCCAAGAGGGAAAAACAAAATGTTTGCTTTAAAATAAATAAATAGACAGAGAGAGAGAGAGAGAGAGAGAGAGAGAGAGAGAGAGAGAGAATGGGGCCCGTTCGTGCATCACCCCCAAAAACTATGTGAGAGCTATTTGCATATTCAGAACACGCCTTTCGTTGTCACATTCGACAAGTCGGAATGAACCATTAAACAAACAATGGAAATTACTCTCGTCTACCGCATAAACAAAGTTTCCATTATCAATGTTCTAGCCAACTTCACACTCAATAACAACAACAAGTGAAATGGGTCTGCAACTTTATTATTCGACTGTCTACCTGTGAATGGAACAGGCAACTTTATTTCGCTGTTTATCTGTCTCTCTCCCAATTCTGTCTGTCCCGGTTGTCTGTCTGTCTGTCTATCAATTGATAATTCAAGTGCCTCCCGACAGAGAAGCAGCATTTGCGACTGAACTTTATTTCAGGAGGGAATTGGCAAAAGTGAATGGTAGTTTTTCTTCGTTTCTTTCACTGAAATAAGTCATCTGAACAGGTCTTCTCTCAGATTTATAACGTTTTTTGAAAATCGCATTAAAAAAGAGAACGTTCTGGTCAGTATAAAGCTCAGGAAAATGGAAGACTTAGATATAAGAACAAAAGAACTGGTCTAAATTTTCCTTACGCATTCACTTCCATTTCAACTATCTGGCTAAATGACCGAAAGTTCCCCAGTTCTCAGCTTGACAGCCTAAATTTCATAAACTCATTCCATTTAATTTAGATCTTTTCTCACTTATCAGCAACTCTGCCTTAAGCGTAGGAGGCTATATGTTATATCGTGAACAGGCAGGTAGGTAGCCTACTGCTGACCAAGGTCTACGGAATACTGCTGCACACTACTCGGAAAAGGTAAAGCAGTGTATCACCTTCTTTTCCCTCTTCCACGTCAAAACGTAGCAAAGATTATGGAAAACCTTGCTAAACAATGTCTTCCAAAAAGGGTGAAGAACGAGAGTCAGGTAAATATAAAAAAAAGAAAAGCGAAAGTGATATTAAATCTGGAAATTCCTGAAAGGGGCCCGTAACTTCTAAAACAAACGGAAGTCGACTTTCCTGGATCTAAAGGATTTCGGAATAAACACCTCGTTCAGTAAAGAGATTCTAAAAGAAGGTGATCAATAACCAATTCTATATCAATTCTACATCAAGAGAAAACTAACACAGAACAGTCCTGTTTCACATAAAAACCTTTTCTTATGTAACTACATGTCTTTAGTGCTAACATCGATTTTCTAAATAGCAAAGGGATAATTTCTCCACTTTTCCTTTCGGATTTCAAGGCTGACAGAGAAAAATGATTCCCAAAAAACTGAAAATCGAGAATTTAAGAAGTCATGCGATTTTTACGATATACCGAACTGGTGACTGCAAGTTCCTTTCCGAAGAATGCTAATAAGTGGAACTGATACAGGAACAAGGAACTGAAACAGTCCAGACTAAAAATATGACTAAATATGCATGAGCTGTAAAAAAAAAAAAAAAAAAAAAATAGACATGTAGGCGTCCGGGTATACCGGCTAAAGGGCTAAAAACTGATACGAGGAACAAGAAGTAACTGGTATTAACCGTCTGGCCACTCCTACATACCCTCCGCACATACCCAAAATTCACTCCCACACATAACATACTCTCTCTCTCTCTCTCTCTCTCTCTCTCTCTGCTGTCCACCGACATTTTCTTTTACAAGTAGCTATGATACACGAATACGCGGCAGCGTGTGTGGGTAATGTGATGTTGATTACATACACACATACAAAGGCTATAAATATGTGTATATATATATATATATATATATATATATATATATATATATATATATATATATATAATATACATACATACATATATATATATTGTATATATATACATATATATATTATATATATAACTCATTATGCAAATATATGCATAAGTATATAGCATGATTATTATATACACATACGTGTCTGTAATCTTCTAAGTGTATATCAAAACGTATGATTATACTTCCAGTATTTCTACAACTATTAACATTGTCTCACTAAACGTATTATTTTTCCTTTGCGCACAATTCTCACCCTTTCATCAACTGAAATGGAATTCTTGAAAATAAAGCCGTCAGTATCACCTTCGAACATTTTTGCAGGTTCGTTTCAGGGAATACCATGTTCAATTTTAATCCCTTTATCTTAACTGGAATGACGACACTGCTACCTTTACCTGTATAATCTGATACCTAATCAATAAACCGCTCAGGTAAGCAGGCATCCAGGAATAAACCTGTTTCCTGCATGACGTCACTCAGGTCGATCATCAACGTAAAGGATCTGGATTGCAGCTTTTTATAAAATAGCCTTTATAAAATAAATAACCACTATATATATATATATATATATATATATATATATATATATATATATATATATATATATATATATATATATATATATATATATATATATATATATATATAAAACACATATATATACATACACACACACACATACATATATATATATATATATATATATATATATATATATATATATATATATATATATATATATATATATATATATATATATATATATACACACACATAATCTGGGGTGATTCAAGATTTAACTAATTATTTTGGGGAAAGTTGGTAGCTCCCTTAAATCCTTCACCCGCGCTGCGATCCACCACCTCAACTAAGTACCAATTAAACAATTCACTCTTTAGGTCACCAGAGCATAATGAGACCTCACGGAACGAGCCTAAATTGTTCGATCTTCCCCACGAATCATACCCAGGCCCTCTGGCAGGTGGGTCGAGTATCATGACCACCCGACCTCGTGACTAAGTATGCGTGTGTGTAATTGTATGTATCTGTGCGTGTGTAATTATAGAATCTTTGGTTTTTTAGTGGATATGAAATTATCAACGCCATGCGTAGTTTATCAGCTAAGCCTAACTTTTATAACCTGACAGCCACTATAGCCCAGTTATTATAAATTCAGCACTCTTATTCTTCGTTGTTACATTCCAGTCTTGATATTTCGTCCCTTCTATAAAAACAGTTTTTTCTTTAATGTTCAAAAAATTTATACAAAAAGCTGCAAATGATTCTCTCTTTAGTGGTCCTGATTTTTTTTTCTCGTAAACATATTAATTCTCACTTTTGTTCTGTGATCAACACTAATAATAACAACGGTTTGGTCATACCTTTCGACCTGAAATGTCAAAAACGCAGAGAGTTTCTTCACAACTTAATCGCGAATATCCCTCAATAACTTTTACTATATCACAGAGCAAATACAGCTTGTACGGAAAGCAATTTGGTATAGATTTAAGTCTATCAAGTTATACTATGTGTCTCTAATGTTTCATATGGGAACAATTCGTCTACCAGTGCTCATTTACTGAAGAAATAACCGAACGTTGACTGTATAGCACGAGACGTTTGCCCATCATCTTCATTTTATTATTATTATTATTATTATTATTATTATTATTATTATTATTATTATTATTATTATTATTGAAAGAGAAACCCACAAGATTCCTGTGTATAACTTGTTTACTTGGTTTACTTGGTGACTACTCACTTACCACAAGGGTTAATACCACTGACCATCAGATCAGGATTTCAAACCGACAGAAGGAGATTAACAACTCTCAAGAGAATGGAAACCAGGACAGCCATCATATAAATGACAGCACAGGGAGAAGAAGTTCCAGAAGATTGCTGGGCCTTGAACCAGCCTGACTACCTTCACATCTCTTGAAGAAGGGTCACAGTTAGGACCTGAAAGTACTCGAGATTAAAAGTAATATGTAAATATTTACAAGTAAACAAGTTATACACAGGAATCTTGTGGGTTTCTCTTTCCATCTTCAGAAGAAAACTGAAAGAAGTTTTTGTCCGGATTATTATTATTATTATTATTATTATTATTATTATTATTATTATTATTATTATTATTATTATTATTCAAAATTGAGCAAAACTTTCACACGGAACGAGGCTTCACACGGAACGAGGCTTCAAGGTAATCGACTTGCAAAGCAGCCTTCCTCAAATGGTATGCCAATATGTGAATAAAGACAAAACACAAACAAATAACAAATAAAGATAAATGCACAAACAGACGAATGTGTGCATACAGCAGCAGTAACGGAAGTCCGAACTGACCGCTCTGTCATTTAATTGGTTTCCAATAGCAGAGAGCTGCACTTCCTTTCACAAGGTAACTTACGACATTGCCGTTGTATCACCACTGATCTGTCATTGAACTGGGCAGATTTCTCACACTACCAGACTGAGCAGAACTGCAAGTTACGGCAGAATATCTAGTTTACGTGGTAACGCTCTTTGCATCCTCATTCTATGAATAAACAAGTAAAAAATGCCCCGAATTTTCTTCGGCGCAATCGAGTTTTCTGTACAGCATATAATGCTGTATGAAACTCTCAGCCACAGCCCATGAAACTCTCCAACGCGGCCCATGAAACTTTCAGCCACGGCCCGGCGGTGGCCTGTGTTGTTGGCACCTATATCGGTGCCAGACGCTCGATCAATGACTAACTTTAACCTTAAATAAAATAAAAACTACTGAGAGGGCTGCAATTTGGTATGTTTGATGATTGGAGGGTGGATGATCAACATACCAATTTGCAGCCCTCTAGACTCAGTAGTTTTTAAGATCTGAGGGCGGTCAGAAAAAGTGCGGAAGGACAGACAAATAGTCATCTCAATAGTTTTATTTTTTGGTGTGGTACTGAGTTATGAATCTTTGAATACCAGCAATTTATTTCGCTATTTGTTTGTTTTTCTTTACAGTCCATAATTAAAAGATGAAGATTCGATGAATATCACAAATGTCTTGGAAGATTTCGTGCTTAGTGCAAGAACTCACGTTCATTATTTATGGTCCTTTTCAAACCCTCTTTATTACTTGTTACTTAACCGCCGTCCACTGACTCTGAGTCGTGACACAAATAATCCACAGTTTCCTATTAAATAAATTAAATTATCTATGTATGTTCTTTGCTTTTGTACCTGGCCCCGCCGACACGAGATACCAAAGACGGTAGATTAGTATTGTCAAAGAAATCATGACTGCCATCAAAACTGCAAAAACGCTCCCAAAGTTACCCATGGGCACATGACCTAAAAAATATTTCAACTGAAGCCCATTTATGAACATTTAAAGTTTACGGACACAAAATAAATAAACAAAGATTAGGATTATCAGAAGACAAGAATGTGATGTATAGAGCCATTAATCACAAACGAACAACAGTTTTAGGAAAGTCTTATTCAACAACTGCTTCCAACTTTGAGCTCACCAGCTTGTGTAATATTCGAAATGTCTGGTCCGTCTTTGCTACTGATGCAAGATAAAAGATGATACGAAGTTTCAGCGGCTTCAGATCAGAGATACGAGAACTGAACTTATGAAAATCCGCAGATCTGTATTTATTACGAAACGTGTCCCAGCAGAATTAATTTAACATATGTGGGATACTAGAGAGGATGGAACGTGAGTGATAATGAATTACTAATACACAATTGCTCAATATGCTATGCTGTAGGAAAACGCAG
>NC_089744.1:36531598-36566598 GCF_040412425.1 Macrobrachium rosenbergii
CCATATTCTTCCACCCCTAAAAAAAACTTTTACAAATAAATTAAATTACGGCTCAATAATTGCTCTAAATTCCAACTAATTCAATATATCCCTTCAATACTGTTAATTTCGAATCCATTACATTACCATTTGTCAATTAGAGAACTGGCTGTTAATTAGAGTCTTTGGAGAGACGATCCTCTCAATTCTCTCGCTAATAAGAATATCAAAAACACCGCATTAAAGCTCTCGGACCAATTACGTCTGTCAAGGACGGGACGCCGAGCAAACTCGTCTGCGGTGACGTTCAGACCTAACTGACGTTCTAAGATTTTTTTCTTTTTTTAAATCTTGCATTTTTACACGCGACGAAATATATCAAACTTGTGCGCTCATATCAATTGGAAAAGAAATCTAGTCCAAAGGCCAAGCGCTAGGACCTATGAGGTCATTCAGCGCCGAAAGGGAAACTGAGAGTAGAAAGGTTCGAGAGGTGTAACAGGAGGAAAACCTCGCAGTTGCACTATGATACAATTGTTAGGAGAGGGTGGAAAGTAAGGTGGAAGAAAGAGAATATGAACGGAGGCACAGCAAAAGGAATGAAAGGGGCTGCAGCTAGGGGCCGAAGGGACGGATGTACAGTGCACCGAGTGAACTGACGGAACTACCTCCCTGTCAAGCCAAGTATATCTTAGTTTAACCAGTGAGCTGATTAACAGCCTAGAGAGGGCTGGCCCGGAAGGATTAGATTTATTTTAGTGGCTAAGAACCAACTGGTAGCAACGGGACCTACAGCTTATTGTGGAATCCGAACCACATTATGGCGAGAAATGAATTTCTATCACCAGAAATAAATTCCTCTAACACTTCATGACCCGGCCGGAGACTCGAACGGAACTAGCGAGTACTAGTCCACAGCTCTAACGACTCACCCAACGAAGAGCTGTGTGAATACACAATGCGATTTATTACACAGAAATGAAAGGAATAATATTCATTTTTGCTCAGTGCCTCAAATTACGTAAGTTTCTCTCGTAATCATTTGCTAATGTGATTAAGAGGCCCAAATTATACAAAATGGGAATAATGAAATTCATTACCACTACCAACGAAGTTAGGAGGAGGTTATGTTTCATCCGTGAATGCCAGTGAGTAAATGAGCAGGTGTGTGCGTGTGTGTGTGTGTGTTTTTTAGGATACCTTTGAATTTGTTGAGCAAAACTGAATAAAATTTGGTAAATATATTCGCTAAGAGATCTTTCCGAGATGATTCAGCCTTGTGTGTAATCGATTCAAGACAACTGTTTTCAGCATTTTAAATTATTTAGAACCATTTACAAACTTGAATGCCCTCTACGGAGATTATATACATATGTACATTTTATATATATATATATATATATATATATATATATATATATATATATATATATATATATATATATATATATATATATATATATATATATATATTGCTCATATGAATATTCATAAAATGAAAGAAAACTGCATTCACATGAATAAAAACGCATGGATTATCATTAGATTGAAAGAACGGGGACTTTTCAGTTCATGCACAAGAGGCTTACTGTTCCAATTATCGAAAGCTCTCCTACTTTTAATAAAAACTTACAGACTTTATAAATCAGGATTATTTCTCTTTTATCCGTGTAATATATTGATAATAAAAAATTATATAAAAACGAAAAAGTCACATTAAAACTCTGTTACCTGCCTTGAGCCGATAGAAGTCGATTTCAAAAGGAAAAAGATGAGGTTCCTTATCTCTCAAAATTGGCTTCTTTGATGCTGATAAAAGGTAACAGAAATTTGGAATGGGACTTTTACTGCTCATTAACTACTAAGGATTTTCAATAAGATTTTTTTTTCAATCTTCTGATTACAGATTAGGAATAAAGATGGTGAAGACTTTCCTTTAAGATCAGACTGTTTCCTTCAGTAGTTTTCTTTCGATTATTCTTAATTTTTCATTAAACCTTTTCCCGGGGGGAGGCTTTAGGAGGAAACCCCCGTGCAATACACTTCCAGAACTGGCCACTTCATATTAGGTACTCAGGCTCATTGGCAGTGGATCGAAACCTCAACATTCACTGCGCCACTCATATCTATCCTGCAGGCACTCGCTCGCTTCCTAGATCCTGGATCCTTGCGTTCCTATAACCTATTTTTCTAAACTACTTTCTATGCAGGCCAAAGGCGGAAAAGTTTAGGTAAAAATAATGAAATGTATTAATCAATCACATTCCTTTATCAAGAGAAAAACTAACTTTACAAGAAAAAACATACACATTTGAAAATGTTTACCATTCAAAGAGAAACCACATCTGAAAAATAAATGACAACTAAAAATACAAAAAAAAAAAAAAAAAATTCTCAGAATATAAAAACAAGAGAATTTTTATATGGGAAAATATTAGCCATTTTCTCGTCTGGTTAGGGATAAAGTGAAAATTTAATAAAACCAACTTAACATTTAACCGACCCAATTACTGCAAAACGATAAGCCGCCTTATTTAAGTTGCAAATGATACTGCTCGCTAATTATAGTAAGCACCTAAAGCCAACACAAACAGCCAACAACCTACTCTTGAAAAAGCTGCAGAATTCATTGCAAAATAGAAAATTTACGAGATCTTTTCAAGTAGGATGAAAATACAGAAAAGGAAAGCAAACAATCCGCTGGTAATTGGGTTCGCTCGCAGCTGAATATTCACGCAAATTTGCGTGCGCTGGCGCATGGATAATCCACCAGGAGAGAGAGAGAGAGAGAGAGAGAGAGAGAGAGAGAGAGAGAGAGAGAGACATGTCACCATGGACGAATGCACTACTCGTAAATCATAACTATGTCTCATTGTTACTAACGAGATGTGCCATTCTTCCTTACTGTATCTCAAAAGCTGCCATTTCTACCTACTACAGTTTGGCAATATTTCTGCTTAAACTGATTATTGCAAGAGTTTTACTGTATTCCCCTCTCTTGCTGCATAAAACTCTGGTTCAAGCATGTTTCAACTTTCTATATTAACTACTGTTTTATTTATAGAACATTCATAATTACATGAGTCACTAAAATTGTGAAAAAAACCACATTGATGTATGAATATAATAAAAATATACAGCGAGAGTTTTCGAGAACCCGCTCGTGTCTCATCAATCTCAGAATGATAAGGAGAATCGTGCAGGTTCTCAAAAGCTCCCGCTGTGTGTGTGTGTGTGTGTGTGTGTGTGTGTGTGTGTGTGTGTGTGTGTGTGTGTGTATATATATATATATATATATATATATATATATATATATATATATATATATATATATATATATATATATATATATATATAAACTATATATATATACATATATATATTTACACTGACATCAATGTGCATTTTTCACCATTGATTTTATTTCCTAGGTTTTACTGCGTTTACTTCATTTCAAATGTTTGAGCTATAGGCCTATTCTTGCTATGAAAGCTTATAGTAATTCCCAATATAAATGGTCGCTAAAGCTTGTGAAGCTTCTGATTAGACTCACCAAGCTTATTCCATCGGATAGTCATAAATGCCTTTTGTAATATTTCAATTATTATCATTAAAGAGGGTTAACCACTCAATGGCACATGGCTAAAAGGAAAACAACTTGTAAAACATGTTTCCAAAATCAGAATCCCTTTAAGTGATACTACAGAATGAATGACAATGGAGATACATCAACAAATAAATGATTAAATATGAAAAAATAATACAAATAAATGATTAAATATGAAAAAATAATAAATACAAGACAGAAAAACTAAACGGAAGAGAAAAGGGCAGAAAGCAATGCGGCAGGAAGACCGAAGAGACGCATCTACAAAACCTTCAAAAAGCCTCTACAGTGTGCCGTCATGACATACAATAGGCAGTACCCGACATCAGGGGTAGATGGGAATGCGGAAAATGAATACTTGAGCTACTCTTCAATGGCTCTAATAAAACTATCCCCTTACTCTTCCATTTGTGTATCATCCATATCACACGGGTTAATTTAATCGAGTAAAAAATGAGCCGAAGTTTTTTCGGCGCAATCGAATTTTCTGTACAGCGTATAATGCTGTACGAAACTCTCAGCCGCGGCCCATGAACCTTTCAACCACGACCCGGTGGTGGCCTGTGTTGTTAGCACCTGTAGCAGTGCCAGACGCACGGTCATGGCTAACCTTAAATAAAATAAAAACTACTGAGGCTACAGAGCTGCAATTTGGTATGTTTCCTGATTGGAGTGGATGATCAACGTACCAATTTGCAGCCCTCTAGCCTCAGTGGTTTTTAAGAATTGAGGGGGAACAGAAAAAGTGCGGACGGACAGACAAATAGCTATCTCAATAGTTTTCTTTTACAGAAAACTAAAACTGATGTCTCATACAATGAGGTTTTGAAATTAACTACCTTTACGAATGCTGCCTTTACAGAATTATTCTTTAATGTATGTTTCTTGAGAAGGAGCGTTTGTCGTCTTTAAATGCAGCATCCTAGTTACACTTTTCGTAACATGCCCATTTACACAGAAGGTTATCACTTTCAATAAGATAAAAATCTGTTCTAGAAAATAAAGTACTGTCTGAGCTCCAATAAAAATAGTTGTAATGCAAGATCAATAACTCTCTCACACTAACGCATAGACATATACCAACGCTTTTTAGACATTAATGTCTACCGGGAATAACTGAAATTTTAAACTGGCAAATCTGAATGTATCATCAAACAACGTTTCACAGGCTGCAGGTAAGTTCTCCAGCTGTCAGTGTACAAGATGAAAGCATTTTCAAACGATCATCAAAATTTATAAGTTATTCGAATTATATTTTGCTGATATGGTTACTGTTTCGAAAAGAAAATAATATATTAATTAACATAACAAGACTATCCAGGACTCTTCTCGGCCAATTTCCTTTTTGTTGCTTATTAAGCCTGACGTAAACTTGACACAAGAAACTTATCCATACAATACTAAATTCTCATTACCAAGAAACCAGCGATATAGTTTCTTACAAACTTTCAAACGTGAATACAAATAAGTAAAACCAGGATGAAAAGTCGCTTTACATGTAGGAGGATCCTGAATCCACAATGAAGCAATCGGGGGTTAGACTTACGCATTTGGGGTACAAAGGCGAGTGATGTTTCGACTTCCTGGGAGTTTGGATACTCAAGCGACACAACATGGATTCGTTTCTCTCGTTTCTTGGAACTGGAATATGGAATTTAGGCCAAAGGACAAACGCTGGTAGTTCCTCCTTGGACAGGTCGGTGTAGTTCTCGACTAGCACACTGCTGGGCCCGCGTTCGAACCTCCGGTCGGCCAATGAAGAATTAGAGGAATTTATTTCTGGTGACAGAAATTCATTTCTCGGTATAATGTGGTTCGGATTCCACAATAAGCTGTAGGTCCCGTTGCTAGGTAACCAATTGGTTCTTAGCCACGTAAAGTAAGTCTAATCCTTCGGGCCAGCCCTAGGAGAGCTGTTAATCAGCTCAGTGGCCTGGTTAAACTAAGCTATAAATGACAAACGCTGGGACCTACGAAGTCACTCAGCTGTGAAAGGGAAATTGACAGTAAGAAGGTTTGAAATGTGTAACAGGAGGAAAACCTCGCAGCTGCACTCTGAAACACTTGTTGGAGAGGGTGGAAAGTTAGCTTCTAAAAGGCGTTGGTATATGTCTAAGCAGTTAGAATGAGAGAGTTAGTGATCCTGCATTGCAACTAATTTTATTGGAGCGCAGACAGTGTTGTATTTTCTAGAACATATATTTATCTTATTGAAAGTGATAATCTACTGTGTAAATGGGCATGTAAAAAAAAGTGTATGTAAGATGCTACATGTAAAGATAATAAATGAAAGAGGTTGAAGCTAGAGGCAGAAGGGTCACTGCAAAGAACCTTAAGTAATGCCTACAGTGCACCACATGAGGTGCACTGTAGGCATTACTTAAGGTTCTTTGCAATGACCCTTCTGCCCCCTACGGGGCCTTTCGTTTCTTTACGCCCTGGTGTTCTTGTAATCACGGAGGTACGAAGTCACATGCAAAGCCTCTGCAGTCATTCAATAATCTCTTACGTTTCCTCTAGCAATTAAATGCTTCCGTAGCTCATGCCTGGACTACTTTGGAGAAATGAGCCTGTGCATTTTGTCCGAACGCATTTTCAACTGACGATTTCTTCTTATAAACTAACCTAACAGGTGGCGTAGTTTCTTGGACCCATCAGATTTTCTTTCGATCGGTCTTTTAAAAATACATTTTTGTTTAGTCTGCGCGACCTTTAACATATTCCTCTTTTTTCAACTCTCGATGCAAGGCAATAAAAGAACATATGGAAGACACTGAGTTTTGAAAGGACGCCGAGAAATGGTTTGCTCATTTGTTATTGTAATTAAGTTTTCAATTCCGTGGTTTAATCCTGCCGATGGTCGGAGCCTAGTTCACTTCTATGACTCTTGACGTAACTACATAACTGCAATACATTTATAAAGTCAGTCCTACGTCATTTTTTGTGGCATTTAAATCTTAAGAAAATCAACTTTATCTTTGACCCCTCTGTCATTCTCTAACCCTCCCCTACCGAGGGAAGGACAGACAGAGACAGAAAGATCTACAAAGATTTCGAATGTTTTAAACATCTCGGTCACTTTTCATCAATGTCTAATTTTGGTTCTGCCAGGTGACCACTGTTTTCGGGGAGAGAGAGAGAGAGAGAGAGAGAGAGAGAGAGAGAGAGAGAGAGAGAGAGAGAGAGAGAAATATCCCAGAACATGGCGAAGCGCGTACTTTCCGAAAAAGAAGAGAGAGAAATCTCAGAAGCCAACAGCTGACGGGGCCGGAGGAGGTCACCTCACCACTGCTGCTGACGGGCATTACCACGCTCCGATAGTTCTGCTGTAGGATGCGAGGAAAACCCGACCGGGGACTGGAGAGAGCACTCGTGCTGCAGGAGGGAGGATCTCTCTCGATATTTCCACGGCTTCAACTCTAGCGTGAGGGCGACATGTGGCGTTATCATCACATTCGCTTCTGTCACAACAGGACAATAACAAACTGCCCTCGCGCGATTCACATTCACGTGGGGTCAGGACCCGCTGGGTGGAAATTTATAAACGGTAAAACTCACACGGGGTTTGAAAGCAAAATAAAGCACCACACACGGATAACAATGATGATATTGCTAAGAAATCCACAATCTCGTGAAAACGCTGTGTCATACAAATCCACAATATACAGTAAATTTTATTACTGGTATTGCTTTTACATAACACAATTTACTATAAACTTGTGAATTTTTATAACAAAATGATGATATCCTTTAAGAATAATACTCAAAATTACGCCCAAAACATACATATGAAAATTATTTTATACAAGTCAAATGTTATCTACAGTATTTGCCAATAATTGTGGCCCTGGGTATAGTCTTTTCGTGGAAATGATTTACCGTTACCCTTCTGATAACACAATTCTAATATAAACGTGTTTATGTATGTATGTATGTATGTATGTATGTATGTATGTATGTAATTACATTTCTCACCATTTAGATAATTCTTACCCAATATATACTGCGCAAACAAATCATATCAAAAGCTCCAACTTTTTTCTTTTGTTAGCATTGAACATACGCACTTTATTTTCTTAGTTTTCTCTCTCTCTCTCTCTCTCTCTCTCTCTCTCTCTCTCTCTCACACACATACACCCACACACACACACATCTCCCATTATTTAACTCTTTGAATTCTCAATGGAATAAGCATTAAAAAAGCAATATTTCATTAGTTTTTCAATGCTTATTGATTAAAATAACAATAAAGTGTGTTGTCACAATTAAAATAACAAAGATAAGAATAAATTTCATTAGTTATTGCGGTGTTTATTCCATATCCTATTCATGATAAATATATCCAACATAACGAATAAACCGCACCTTGATAACAGATTAAAATAATAAAATTTATCGCCGCAAGTAAAATAGTAACAAGAAAAATAAAAATAGAGAAATGAATAGCAACAACAACACCCACAAATAATAATGCCATGAAAGTAGCGCATAAAAAGCCCAGCCATCAATGACAGGCAGCCAGCCACCGAAGGCAGAAAGAAACCAGGGATTCCAAAGCTTGTTTACAGCGCGATGAAACATGTACAAAACATGGTAACGCACGGTTGCGCTTCCCTTTCAAAATCCTTGGAGCTGGAGGACTCTCTCTCTCTCTCTCTCTCTCTCTCTCTCTCTCTCTCTCTCTCTCTCTCTGCCGGTGAAAGTAAAGGAGAGGGGAAGGATTTTACGCAGACTCTTTCCCAATTGAGAAGAAAATCTGAAAAGAAGGGAAAAATGGAAGGAGGAAATGACAGGTTTGTAAAGCATGTGGACACTGAGAATTTTAAGAGTTATACATAACGAGAGAGAGAGAGAGAGAGAGAGAGAGAGAGAGAGAGAGAGAGAGAGAGAGAGAGAGAGAGAGAGATCCAACTAAAGAAGGGACAGAGGATATATTTGTCAAAAATGGATACATGACATCAAACTATGATTGGAATAAATAACAATCTCTCTCTCTCTCTCTCTCTCTCTCTCTCTCTCTCTCTCTCTCTCCTCCACCCCTGGCAGGAAGTGCTGATCTTGAAAATGAATAAATCACCTCCATTAATTATAGACAGAATTTACTCTCATATCAACACCCAGCTGTTCGCCTCCATCAACACCACCGCCCGTAAGCTACGTAAAATGCGTCGAGGTGAACTCCGGGAAACTAGGAAACCGGAATTGTTCATTGATGAACAAAAATTTAAGAACATTTGTTCACGGGACACTCTTACTTTGGCTGTAGATGGCATTAACTCTGCTAAACCAAGGTATTTTAAAACTAATAATACATATATATATATATATATATATATATATATATATATATATATATATATATATATATATATATATATATATAATATATATATGTGTGTATATATATATATATATATATATATATATATATATATATATATATATATATATATATATATATATATATATATATATATATATATATTATATATATATATTATACTGTATATGACAAGCGCATCTATGCCTTTCTGAATGTATACAATACATGGATGACGGAGCCTTTACGTATTTGGCTGTCAGGGTGGATGCACTTTTCATAAAATACAGAATTCCCTCTTGTAAGTGTTTGTGGTTTTGTGATTCTCTGTGCAATTTCGTTTCTTTGTTTCCTGAAATTATTTTAAGATAAACCTATATTTTCAAGAAAACAATGTTAAACACTTTCAACGGTTATTTTATTTTCTCAGACGTTATTATTATTATTATTATTATTATTATTATTATTATTATTATTATTATTATTATTATTATTATTATTATTAAAAGTTTAAAATACCCTGGTATAGCAGAGTTAACCCCATCTACAGCCGAAGTAAGAGTCTCCTGTGAACAAAGGTTCTTAAATTTTTGTTCATCAATGAACAATTCCAGTTTCCTAGTTTCAGAGTTCACCTTGAGGCAATTTACGGAGCCTACGCGTGGTGATGATGACAGAAGCGAACAGCTGGGTGTCGATATGAGAGTAAATTCTATCTATAATTTATGGAGGTGATTTATTCATTTTCAAGATAAGCAATTCCTGCCAAGAGAGAGAGAGAGAGAGAGAGAGAGAGAGAGAGAGAGAGAGAGAGAGAGAGAGAGAGAGAGAGAGAGAGAGGCTGTTGTTTATATAAATATATATATACAATATATATATACATATATATATGTATGTATATATATTGTGTATATATATATATATATATATATATATATATATATATATATATATATATATATATATATATATATATATATAATGTATGCAGAGAGAGACAGAGAGAGTATAATCTTCGATCAACCTTCATGAGTGGATAACCTGCCTAAATCAGGAAAAGAAATCTCTAAACACAGAACGCAATAATCCTATCAAAGCCTGCAGCAAGAGGAAGAAGCCTATCCTAAGAATAACAATTTATATACTAATTTTTGAGAACGGGAAGCACGTAAACTGTTTTCCCAGTAATTTTCCAGAAAATCCCGTCCATTACAGAGAACAAAATATGACTAAGAGCCTTAAACTTAGGCAAACAGTAGCCATGGGCCAAGCATCATAACATCCCAAAAGCTTCGTAATATACCACGCTAGAGGGAAAAATAAGTAGGCCTAATGGATACAAGTAAAAACTTTTGTCAGAGCCTATGGAATGGAATAAAGAGTTTAGGAAAAAGACCAAGCACTGGGACCTATAAGGTCATTCAGCGCTAGAAAGGAAACTGAGAGTGGATAGGTTTGAAAGGTGTAACAGGATGAAAACCTCGCCGTTGCACTATGAAATAATTGTTAGGAGAGGGTGGATAGCAAGATGGAAGAGAGATAATAAGAATGGAGGTACGGTAAAAGGAATGAAGGGGGTTGCAGCAAGGAGCCGAAGGGACGCTGCGATGAACCTTTAGTAATGCTCACAGTACACCCCGTGAGGCCGCACTGACAGCACTGACCCCCTACGGGGTCAGAGAGCCTATGGAGAAAACATCCTGGTACTCTTTCATCGCTAAGATCAATGAGAATCTCCGACGGGAGAAAAAGTCTTCTAAAAAAAACGTTCTGTCGCCAAGTAAACAGCAAACCGAATTAATGACTTCAGCCTTAGCTTTGAAACTAACAATTTATCTTTCACAGGCCCAAAGATAAACGTAAAAGTTACAGTACCGTAGGTACTAAAGTAAAAATCATATCTAATTATGTAATTAATCCATGACTTTAAGATTACAGTAGACAAGGAACTGCACTCCAACTACAGCAAATCTACGGGAAGCCTCATTATTCATTCATTACGAAAGTATGAGAGAATCTCTCTCTCTCTCTCTCTCTCTCTCTCTCTCTCTCTCTCTCTCTCTCTCTCTAAAGCCGCTCATTTATCCATAGCAGTTAAATGTTCCCAGAATCTCGTGAAGAGGGTTTTCAGAGAAATTGCTGGATGCAGGGTAACTTAGAGGAAGATTGTTTAGGGTTGATGGCAGATAAAGTATACCGTTGATGCTCTGTCTCAACTCTGATTTTGGTGTATTTCACATAATTACTGGTTATCGTTATTTGTCAGGAATCTCAACGTGGCATCATTATCTTGAGCTGCTATGAGTTTTACCAAACATCATCACTATTATCTTTTACTTTCGTTAATCACCAACATGTTCTGTTTTTATTTTCATCATTATATATTTGTTATTATCAGTAGTAGCATAAGTACCTGCAGTTGATCAGTACCAGAACAAACAAACAGAACATGCAGAGCCAGATGGCATCAAAACAACAATAAATCTCGCTCTTACATCTGGACGAATATGTCACGATTTCACAAATAAATTTTTATCAGTGATCAAGTCGAAAAATAAACATGAAAAAAAGAGAACAAGATCAACAAACGCAACACTGCCACAGCTTCCGTTCCCGAGCTCAGAGGGCGAATTATCACCACTGTTGTTCCTGACCTTCCACCTCTTCGCTGTCTGGGAAGGGGGGTGGGGTGGGGTTGGTCTGCCAAGGCCAAAACCCCATCACAAGAGAAGGTGCTGCTAGCTGGGGTTGGTGCTGGAAGTAGGGTGCAGAGAGAGAGAGAGAGAGAGAGAGAGAGAGAGAGAGAGAGAGAGAGAGAGACTCTGGGCGTGCCCCTGACGTCATGTCAAAAGTTCGCCAAGGTCTCTTGTTTCTGCATGAGTGAGCGTTTTCCCTTCGAACGTCATTCTCACTCGAAGGCAATCCATTGCTCCTCCTAACGTTAAGAAACGAAAAAAAAAAGAAACTTTCCCCGTAAAGTTTCCCCCCCCCCCAACAAACGACTTCTGACCGAATCGTCAACGATTTGCATTGGGTTCACCGACATCTGAACCTTTCGCACAAAGACTGATGCAACAGGATTTTGGGTCCTGTCTAGTCTTGCAAGACAAAGACTGTTTTCAGGCCAGAGATACTTTCACACTGATATTAGATCCTTTTTACCCCATTTCTTATAAATCTCAGTTAAGGACAGAGCCCTTTCCCATGAAAACATTCCAAATATATAAATGTACATACTAAAAATCATTTATCTCTATAAAACAACATGCTATTCGTAGTGATTTAAGAAAAAATACTATAATCATCCCTCAATATTTCATGGTAAATAAAAACCTCCATGAACTTTCCGACCTCCCCCTCTTTTTCCAGACTTACTTTCACTGGCATCAACCATGAGAAAAACGTTTCAAAGTAGAAGCTGGATAGTATTTACAACTTACGGCATTGTTGCTCCCCTTCTTGGCATAGCTTACCTAACACCACTAAAATACACCCAAAAACAAATGGGTGTGAAAATAGAGAAACCTATGGGAGTTGTAATTTTTCAGGAAAAGCATATCGACGAAGATATGAAAACGGATTTTGTAAAGAGGACTCTTAAACAGGAAAAGGCAAAACGTTAACTAGAAGCAAAACTATCCACAGAAAGTGACCATCTCCAAAGATCAAAGCTTAATTTGTTGGAAGAGACCCCATCAGGGAAAGGGTGATACAGTCCTTTGCTGTGTGTAATGCAGTTAGGAAAACGTGGGTCCTAACAAAGTCATTCATTTTATCCAGTGAAAATAACCCCAACCACAGAAATTTGCCCCCTTAAATGAAAATTACATTATGAGTTGAAAGTGGCATTCACAAAATTGCCTTCAATAGATGAACACGACCTCATCCAAAGAAAGTGAATCCAGTGAAACACTTGGAAGTTAAACCCGTTAAACAGAAAGTGTTTCCCTTAGAAAGGATTATCAAGTGGAAGTGGCTGAAGTCCAAAGAATCAGACTACCAGTTACAAGTGAACTTATCCACAAGAATTGCCTTCATCAGCTGAAATCGACCTCATCCAATGAAAATTATCCCATCCAAAAAACAATCACCCGCTCTATGGAAGGCGAACAACTATAATGAGTCACCTCCATCAACTGTAAATCACTCTATTCTGACTGTGATCCCATCCATGGAACCAAAACTTCATCAGTGAAAGTGACTTCACCAAAGGGAAATCACCCAATCAACTAGAGACCCCATCACCTGGAAATTATCTCATCCCAAGAAAGCAAAAAAATCGATTTGAATGTAACTGTCAAATATTGATGGTTCCATTCACAGAAAGAGCCTATCCAAAGATTTTACCCGATCCACAGAAACTGCCCAAATCGACACTTCTCTAATTTCACAATACTCTATGAGAATTCCACTTCTAAAAAAAACGCACCCCCAAAGGATTTGAGCATATCGAAAGGAAACAATTTCCCAACACAGAGATTGAACAACAATCGGGAAATGAAATTTGAGTGGTTTTAATAACAGTACTGAGTCCTTCGACAAAGACTCTACTACACCTTACCAATACCCAGGTACCAGTACGGTATAATACCTAGGCTATGCCTGCCACACCTTCAGCGACCCAGTCCCACACCAGCCTTGATCAACTAATCGCACGTCTCGGGCAATCGGCCAGCAATGAGAGAGAGAGAGAGAGAGAGAGAGAGAGAGAGAGAGAGAGAGAGAGAGAGAGAGAGAGAGAGAGAGATTCACAAGATGAAAACTCTCTAACACAGACTGCATGCTGACACAAAAGAAATATCAGTTATAATCAAATCGAAGAGAGAGAGAGAGAGAGAGAGAGAATGCTTGACACAAGGGAAATACCATTTCAATATCGGAGAGAGTTCCGCTGCACTTTCAGACGTCAAAAGCAAGCAATTTCCTTTACTAATAATGTCTTTTTTTTTTTTTTTTAAGTCGATATCAATCCTGCATCCAAAATATCTGCCAACCCTAGGGGCAACCTCTCTCTCTCTCTCTCTCTCTCTCTCTCTCTCTCTCTCTCTCTCTCTCTCTCTCTCTCTAATAACTTTTCATCATCGAGATGTTGACCTCTACCCATGAGCACACGGACACAGAAGCGAGACAGTACTCTAAAGAAATGTAACCTTTGTGACCGTCTGGGGGTCATTTTTCTCTCATTCCTGGTTTCAGGTTTTTTTTCTTTTTTCATTTTTTTTTTTTTGGTCGTCGCGGGAATAGCTGGCCACCTTGAATGTCATTTTCTACGTGGCTTATGTGAACGACCTTAGGAGATCGGATATGATAGGTGCTAAGAATAGGACCTCATGCATGTGTTGCCGAGATGATGTTACAAAGAGGGAACTGGAATTAGAATATAGAATTTAGGCCACAGGCCAAGCGCTGGTACCTAAAAGGTCATTCAGGCTGAAAGGGAAATTGAGAGTAAAGCAGGTTTTACAGGTGTTACAGGAGGATAACCTCGCGGTTGCACGATGAAACAACTGTTAGGAAAGGGAGGAAAGTAAGATGGAAGGAAGAGGATACGAACAGAGGTACAGTAAAAGGAATGAAAGGGCTTGTACTGTAGATAGGGGCCGAAGGGATGCGCCAAGGACCTTAAATAATGCCTACAGTGTACCGTGTGAGGTGCACTGGTGGTACTATCCTCGTGCGGGGATTAAAAAGAACGGGGGAAGGTATAGAGGATCTCTCTCTCTCTCTCTCTCTCTCTCTCTCTCTCTCTCTCTCTCATCCTACTGCTATATAATGAAGGCATGATTGGTTAAAATTAATTGATGTAGAGATAATTAACCAAAACACTTCCTCCTTGTGTACATATACTGTAAGTCATTGACAAGCCACTTAAAACAATGCTATTTAGGATATAAGAACATCTCAGCACTGTCTCCTTAAGGGAACTATTCGATTTAGCTGGAATTTACTGAAATAATTTAATTTCCTCACTCAGAAGTTAGTTAAGTCTCAATGAAAGTGGATATCAAATAAAAAAAAAAAAATAAAGTGATGTCTCCAACCCCAAATTTAAAATAAAAAAAAAATAAAGTGATGTCTTCAACTCTAAATTTAAAATAAAAAAATAAAGTGATGTCTCCAGCTCCAACTCCAGATATAATATAAAAAAATAAAGCGATGTCTCCAACTCTAAATATAAAACAAAAAAAAATAAAGTGACGTCTCCAACTCCAAATTTAGAATGAAAAAAATAGTGATGTCTCCAGCTACAGATATAAAATAAAAAAAAATACAGCGATGTCTCCAACTCCAAATATAAAATAAAAAATAAAGTGATGTCTCCAACTCCAAATTTAAAATGAAAAGAAATAAAGCGATGTCTCCAACTCCAAATATAAAGTGAAAAAAATAAATTGATGTCTCCAACTCCAAATTTAAAATAAAAAAAATAGTGATATCTCCAACTCCAGATTTAAAATAAAAAAAGCGATGTCTCCAACTTTAAATATAAAATTAAAAAAAATAAAGTGATGTCTCCAACTCCAAATATAAAATAAAAAAAAATAAAGTGATGTCTCCAACTCCAAATTTAAAATGAAAAAAAATAAAGTGATGTCTCCAACTCCTGATATAAAATAAAAAAAAATAAAGCGATGTCTCCAACTCTAAAAATAAAAAAAATAAAGTGATGTCTCCAACTCCAAATAAAAAATTAAAAAAAATAAAGTGATGTCTCCAACCCCAAATTTAAAATAAAATAAATAAAGAGATGTCTCCAACTCCAAATATAAAATAAAAAAAGCGATGTCTCCAACTCTAAAAATAAAAAATAAAGTGATGTCTCCAACTCCAAATTTAAAATAAAAAGAATAAAGTGATGTCTCCAACTCCAGATGTAAAATAAAAAAATAAAACGATGTCTCCAACTCCAAATATAAAATTAAAAAAATAAGAGTGATGTCTCCAACTCCAAATTTAAAATGAAAAAATAAATTGATGTCTCCAACTCCATATATAAAATAAAAAAAATAAAGCGATGTCTCCAACTCCAAATATAAAATAAAAAATAAAGCGATGTCTCCAACTCCAAATTTAGAATGAAAAAAAATTGATTTCTCCAACTTCAGATATAAAATAAAAAAACCGATGTCTCCAACTCCAAATACGAAAAAAAAGTGATGCATCCAACTCCAAATATAAAGAAAAAGCGATGTCTCCAACTCTAAATATAAAAAAAAAATAAATAAAGTGATGTCTCCAACACCAAATTTAAAATGGAAAAAAATAAAGTGATGTCTCCAACTCCAGATATAAAATAAAAAAAATAAAGCGATGTCTCCAACTATAAATATAAAATAAAAAATAAAGTGATGTCTCCAACTCCAAATATAAAATAAAAAAATAAAGTGATGTTTCCAACTCCAGATATAAAATAAAAAAAATAAAGCGATGTCTCCAGCTCCAAATATAAAATAAAAAAAAATAAAGTGACGTCTCCAACTCCAAATTTACAATAAAAAAATAAAGTGGTGTCTTCAACTCCTGATAGAAAAAAAATAAATCGATATCTCCAACTCCAAATATAAAATAAAAAATAAAGTGGTGTCTCCAACTCTAAATATATATATAAAAAAGTGATGTCTCCATCTCCAAATTTTTGAATCGTCAAGAAACACTGAGAGCTTCTGAGCTCTCGAATTTCATCCAGCATTGGGCTCTTCTGTATTCCTAAACGCCCAAGAACTAGACGATTTATCCTTGACCTTTCGGGGGCGAACTCGGCGCCTTCAACCCAGAATCCAATGAATCCTGTACTGTTGTACCAGAAGTGAGGTTTATTTATTAATTTCTCTAATGAATTTTTTGGATTTGGACACTACTTTCCCGTTTTTTTTTAAGGCCTATATCGTAGCCAGACGCACGATTATGACTAACTTTAACCTTGAATAAAGTAAAAACTACTGAGGCCAGACGGCTGCAATTTGGTATATTTGATGATTGCAGGGTGATGATCAACATGCCAATTTACAGCCCTCTAGCCTTAGTAGTTTTTAAGATCTGAGGGCGGACAGAAAAAGCGCGGACGGACAGACAAAGCCGGCACAATAGTTTTCTTTTGAGAAAATTCAAAGTATGTTTCACCTAACACTAAATCCTTACTCTCTTTTCCATTTCTAAAATATGTTTTTGCTTAAATATACAGTTTAAAATATTCCTGTTGCGCTGAAACAAACTCCTCTCTCTCTCTCTCCTCTTTTAAATTATATATATATATATATATATATATATATATATATATATATATATATATATATATATATATATATATATATATATATATATATATATATATATATATATATATATATATATAATTTAAAAGGAATGTTCTCTTTCCCCATTTCTTATTTTGTATCTTAAGGAAAAAAGGCGTTTTATCTAAACCTAAAGGCTTAATAAATTAACAAATAAATATATATTAAAATGCAAGGAGAATAAAATCTAAAATATGTCCATCTTCAATATAGTTTTAAAAACATTCCTATTGGATTGAAACTGTCTCTCTCTCTCTCTCTCTCTCTCTCTCTCTCTCTCTCTCTGCCCGTCCTCTTTCCCTGTTTCCGAACACCCACAGCATTTCGCACCATACAATCAGCCACAGCTACCACTGCATGACCGCAGCCCACCGTAAAGGTTTCAGTCATCTGCTCCTACGGAGTTTTAGTTCCGTCCGATCCGGTGTGTGGTTAAGTAGGCCACTAGCACAAGTTCAGTGGCGCACAAGGCGGTAGAGGTAGTGAATGTTTGATGTCACTGCAAAGGCAGGCAGGAAGGAAGGAAGGAAGGACGCGCTAACGGAAGCAAAAGTTGTTGAAAGTGAGTTTGTACTCTCCCTCTCTCGCTCGCTCGCTCGCTCTCTCTCTCTCTCTCTCTCTCTCTCTCTCTCTCTCACTACCCGAAGTCCTTTCTCCCTTTCCTAATTCTAAAAATGTTTCAGCTTCGATATACAGTTTTAAAGCATTCGTATTTGCGCTGGAACAAACTCTCTCTCTCTCTCTCTCTCTCTCTCTCTCTCAACCCAAAGTCCTTACTTTCATTTCTAATTCTAAAACATGTTTCAGTTTAGGCATACTGTACAGTTTAAAACATTCCTATCGCACTGGAGCATACTTGCCACCCCTCTCTCTCTCTCTCTCTCTCTCTCTCTCTCTCTCTCTCTCTCTCTCTTCACTTTATAAATAGCCCAATATCGAAAAATACATTCGTCTGATCTATGCAGAGATATGAACACGTCTGTTTCGCAAGTAATTATAGATAAGATTTTGTATTTTTGTGCTTGCTTATACGCATAATGTCAACCAGGAAGCATACTGCAAATTCTACAATAATAAAAGTAAAAATGAAAACAATCAAATAAAATATTAAAAAGTAAAAGTAACAAAAACATCGACCTACATAAACGCACACATTACCAATCAATCTTGGTAAAACACAAACTGTTGAAGATGAACATCCCATTATTTTGTATATTTACAAAATTATTTTTTGCACAGTTTATTTAACAATAGCGTAAATACGTAAGTGAACATAAAAAACCTGATAATTGCACAACAAAAACGAGAATAAAATAAACAAACGAAAACAGGATAAAATATGATAAAACATGACTATAAATAATTAATAAAATGATGAATGCCTTCGTTACAGCCAAAATCAAATTCTATGAGAGAGAAGAAGAATCATATTAATAGGTCAGACTGTGCATAAACCCTACCAGAACTAACTCAGGAATGGGACATTTTGTCTCTGAAGCGTCCCCATATGGTCAAACTAACATCAATATTGATGTTATTTCGTAGTGGGATCTTTTATCACCAACATTATCATCACTAATATTTCGAGTAACGTTGTTGCTGAGTATGATGAGTTGCTGTATCACTAATATCATCACTATCAGGACCACAATTATAATAAGTAAAGTCATGCAACTTTAACAGGTTGGACCAACCACAGACAAAAATTTGAAGACAGTAACTAGCATTCATCTATATTATTACTGAAAATGAACAAGCATTCATATGGAATAAGCCTACAAGGCCACCAAATTGCTTAGCAAGTTGCAATAAAATGGAATTCCCACAGGCCTATATAAAAAAAAGAGAAAGAAAAAATAACAAATAAGTAACCATAGCTACAGCAAGAGGAATAAACCAAACCATGAGAAGAATAACAACACAAAGAAATAATTGACAATTCTTCCTCAGCAACTTGTATATCTGCAAAGATTGATTGGTAATGTGTGCGTCTGCGCAGGTCGATGATTTTGTTACTTTTCATTTTTAATATTTTATTTTTAGTTCTATTATTGTAGAATTTGTAGTATGCTTCCTGGTTTATTTTATGCGTATAAAATCAAGTGTATTTTTGTATATCATTTAAAACGGACAGAGAGAGAGAGAGAGAGAGAGAGAGAGAGAGAGAGAGAGAGAGAGAGAGAGAGAGAAGACAAGTGTGTTCCAGTGCAATAGGAATGTTTTAAAACCGTAAATTAAAACTAGAACGTGTTTTAGAATTAAAAATAAAAAAATTTTCTCTGAAAGAAAAGCATGCAACGAGACACAATTAAAATTAAAAACAACCCGATCTCTATCAACGACCGAGAAACAACACCGACACCCAACACTCGAATTGAGAAACACTACCAAGCTCCTTCCCCGACTTGGCGTCACCTCCTGACACCAATTACCCCTCCGGCAAACTATTACTTTCGATCGTTACGGACGTGACGTAACGACTCGTTCCCATTGCTGTGACGTTCAATGTCAGAAGATGAGGAACGCCAAAGGTTAAGGTTCGTTGGAGAACTAGTGTTTGCCTAATGCAGTGTGAAGCAAGACAAACAAATATATAAATAGGCAGAGGGGGAGAGAAGAATGGGGTACATTAAAAAAAAAAAAAAAGGCAGAGAAGAATGAAGCACATTAAAAAAAAATAAGAACCTTAGAAATGAAGCTAAGAAAGGAAGATTAATCATAATCTCAATAAAAAAAATAGTTAACAAGAAACTCAAAGAAAATAAGTTTAGTCATAATCTCACAAGCAGTTTAGAATGTAATTGTACGGGAAAATTCCCCCCCCCCTCCTCTCTTTCTCTCTCTCTCTCTCACCTCTCCCTCTCTCTCTCTCTCTCTCTCTCTCTCTCTCTCTCTGAAAAGCTGATGATTTCTCTAATTGGCGTCACCTGTCACCTGCTGCAATGGGGTAATTGGAAAGATGTCATGAGCAAATGTCAGCGGCCGAAAAAAAAAAAAAAAATATATATATATATATATATATATATATATATATATATATATACTGTATATAAGGAACTGATGAAATCAACGTTGACATTTATATCTCAAACAGAAAAATACAAAATTATTAGTCACACAACAAAGGCAGTACTTCTCTCTCTCTCTCTCTCTCTCTCCTCTCTCTCTCTCTCTTTAAGGCGGCATAAAAAGCACTACTGGATAGAAGCTGTAACTACTTATAGAATATTCGTGTATATAATTCAATAAAAATGAGGCAATGGTATAAAACCGTTCATTATCTCATATGGAAATGAAATTAGCCCCCCCCCTCTCTCTATCTGTGTGTGTGTGTTTGTGTAGCTCCATAACATGCAATTCTGAAACTATTTATATTCCGGTTAAACTAAGAGAGAGAGAGAGAGAGAGAGAGAGAGAGAGAGAGAGAGAGAAACACTCGACAACCTTGACAAATAACACGAAAGGGCTTTTACAGTATTATATTACCCTACTTGCTTTTGTATTTCCTTTATTTGTTGGGGATACGTTGTATATTTTAATCGACAAAACTGTGTATATAAAACTCTCTCTCTCTCTCTCTCTCTCTCATCACTGTACCAGGATATGTTCTAAAATAATGCATTTCTACCTCCAATCTTCTGAATACTGCAGTGTTGTGTGTGTATATATATATATATATATATATATATATATATATATATATATATATATATATATATATATATATATATATATATATATATATATATATATATATATATATATATATTTATACATAAACATACATTAATAATTTATACACAAACATTCTTACTGGCATTATTATTATTATTATTATTATTATTATTATTATTATTATTATTATTATTATTATTATTATTATTATTATTATTATTATTATTATTGTTATTATTATTATTATATTATAACTCATCGAGAGGCAAAACAACGCCCCAAAAGCAAGACAAAAACGCCATCGTTCAAATAACACCTCCCGCGAGCAGTACTTAAAACAATTATGCAAATTCCGAGTTCTCAGTCTGTGACTTAAAATGCACCATAACGCAACTGGGTACGGAACAGATAAAAGATCTCTTGAAGAGATTTGCACTTCGAGATACTTGACTTGCATCTCTAATTCCACATTTGGGAAAGAGATGCTCTCTCTCTCTCTCTCTCTCTCTCTCTCTCTCTCTCTCTCTCTCTCTCATTGTGACATCACGAATTTCGTTTTCCTGGCATCATCATCCACGAAGCGGACTTTCAAGGTTTTCTTGCTTCTGATAAGTTTCGCCGACACTGGATTTATTTCTTTTCTCTGATATGTTGGGGATTATGATTTTCTTGTTGTTGGCTTCCAAATCATTATGATTTTCTTGTTGTTGGCTTCCAAATCATTATGATTTTCTTGTTGTTGGCTTCCAAATTATTTTCCAAACGCTATCTCAATAAAATACGATATATCGGTCCATTTTTATATCTATTCTTCATTTTATGATCACGCAAACACAACTGCGCACACATTCACAAACATACATATACACACAGACACACACACACACACACATATATATATATATATATATATATATATATATATATATATATATATATATATATATATATATATATATATGCATATTGCTGTTGGCCTAAGAAACAGGAGATCAGCGCCTGCCCTATGAGCCTATAGAGGCCCAGGAGGACTTTAATAAGTATATTTATACATCTGTATATATACATATATATATATATATATATATATACATATATATATATATATATATATATATATATATATATATATATATATATATATATATATATATATATATATATATATATATATATATATATATATATAGCACGCATACGAACTTAATACAAAAGTATCAGCCTACATATCCGTCCGTATAATGAATGCTAATCTATTTTTAGTCAGTCTTTTCCCATGTGCTTTTTTTTTTAACTGTAGGCTACACTTTTTTATTCCATTATATTCTCTGAACAGAACAGCCATTCATTTGGGGTGCGTGGATCATTCTTATTGCTATTCCTATTGGTGCATTTATTCGCAATTTCCAGTATTTATTTCAATCCAGAACTCTTTTTTTCTATTTTCGATGTACAAATAATTCATTTTTCCCCATCTCTTTTAACGATTTTTTCACAATCTTTATCGTCTCCTCTTTCTATCTCATCATCTTTACATTTTTGAAGACTCGATTTTTTAAAACTATCCTTACTTATTTTTTTTTTCTACACATCTTCTCCGACCTCCCTTCTCTGCAAATTCCGAACGTTTTTTGTCTCCCTTGTTTTATCTTCTTTCTCTGACATTCTTACATCTTTTCCGTATCTTATCCTTCTTACTTAGCCTTGATGATATTCTCACGAGATCTTCGTTAAGATATTCTTATTCTTGAATTTCAATTTTATCTCCTTTCTCAACTCCAGCTTATGAATTTTTAAACGATATCCCCACAAAAAAAGAAGTAAAACAGATTTAATTTCTAATAATCTTCCATTTTTGCTAGAAGAAAAGTCCGAAAAAATCATAAAGGAAAAACTAATTTGAAAATAATCTGTGGTTTACTAAGAAGGGGAAAAATGTAGTCAAATGAAATCCTGAATAAAAATGTAATCGAATGTAATCCTGGATAAAATGTAATCGAATGTAATCCTGAATAAAATGTAATCGAAAGTAATCCTTCAAAAGTCTCAAGAAAAGCGAAGGTCACTTGAGACTTTCCTAAATCAAAATAAGGAAAAATCACTCCCTCGCTTTTTAGAAAAGTCTCATAACCTTCCTAATGTCCTGTGCAAACTGGTTCACTGTCAGCGTGTTTGTTTATTCTCATCTAATAACTTCCCAGCGTCCTAAACAAATACATACAAGCCTATTTACCCACTGCCAGTAGACAAAAAAAAAAAAAATGTGGGAGGAGGAATTAAAGGGAAATTCTCTAATGACGTCTTTCCCCCATCGAAAGTAACAAGACGACAGCAGCAGTACTAGTAAGTGGCCCAGAGACCATGAGTAATTACTTCATGTCCGGGGGGTTTTCTTGACTGTTCCACGAAGCCATTCCATTCAAGGAGACAAGAGAAGAAAATTTAATGAGAAAATAAAAAGCCAAACTCCCAGGGCATTATATGCTTAGGCGACTGGATCATGGTCACTGCCAGATCCATTTCTTGCTTCGGTTGCTTTTTTTTTTTTTTTTTTTTTTTTTTTTTAGTTCCGCAGCTGTTCTGGTGCCGGCAGTAACATTTTATTAACTTGTGATTCCCGTTATCAAGGCAATAACAGAAACAGGCATATGCTCACATAAGCGCATATACTGTGGCTTGCGCACGGTCACACTTGAGTTAACATCCACACACGAACACACATATACATACATAGATACATACATACATATATATATATGTATATACATACGTATATATACATCTATATATATATGTATAAACATGTATGTATGTATGTATGTATGTATGTATGTATGTATGTATATATATATATATATATATATATATATATATATATATATATATATATATATATATATATATAAAGATTCACTGCTGCAAATACCTTATTATTAATGCCATCCCTGCCTTGTGTTGTTGCAGTCTAATATTTTACATCCGCTACAAGATTTTCTTACTTCTATATCTAACAAAGACTGAAATGTGAATCCCAAAAACGCACGTAACATCTGTCACTACTGTTACGTCCCCTATTAAGAAAATTCTAGATTCTTGCTTCTTACAAAATGCAGGCGAAAATGTAAGACATCGTCCAAATGTGAACGTTGTTAGGTAATGGCAAAGGTACATGGGCCTTGGGATCATGAAGAAATGCCTTCAACTTTTTCTGTTATTTCTGGTCCTGGAGTGGGAACATGGAGGGTAGTGGCCGTCGAGGACGTACTCTTGCCGCAGCATAGTCAGCTATACTATCAGTGATCCACTTAGTCCAAAGGCCGATGCATTCTGTACACTGATTAGTCCTGCTACGTGGTTACTTTTCCTGTGCTTGAAAGACAGTCCCTATTTGTTCGTCCACAAAGGTACACAGTAGTCTTTAGTCAGCAAGAGCCAACACTCACTGACAGTTTGACATTATTGGAATTGACTGGAGTATAAAACTAAGGCCAAAGGCCAAGCACTGGGACTTATGAATTCATTCAGTTGAGAGTAAAAAGGTTTTAAAGGTGTAGCAGGAGGAAAACCTCGCAATTGCAATATGGAACATTGTCGTTATCAGAGGGCGAAAAGTAATATGGAAGAAAGAGAATGTGAACGGGGGTACGGTAAAAGGAATGACATGGGTTGCAGCTAGGGGTGGGAGGGATGCTGTAAAAAACCCTAAGTAATGCCTACAGTGCACCGCATGAGGTGAACTGACGGTACTACCCCATACGCGAAGTTTGACAGTATTAAATTTTAGCCAAACTTTAAGATATGTCAGTTAAGTGCTGTCTCTTTGGCCTTTCTAGACATGATGAAAACGGGGTGTCTGGTTTTTACAGTGAGCACCTCCAGGAGATAATATGAACTGCATACCGGCGTTGGAGGAATTCGGAGAAAGACCATTTGACAATCATAACTATTCACCTGTCCTTCATTTCTAAAGGGGGGAGGGGGAAGGGTGGAGCGTTGTTTCATTCAAAAAAAAAAAGCGCTTTACAGCGAACTGCAAGATAACACTGTTATTTTAGCCTTTCTGGTCTACTGTTATCATGACATCATCTGTGGACTAATACTCTCATCATTACATTTTCTTTATTTATGGACTTAACCAGTCAGTATTCCCCTGCGGGCAAAAGCTGTTAATATATCCTCTGAGTTTTAAACTGTCGCTGTCTCTCCTGTAGACCAAGTCTGCCATTATAGATTTAGCTGGTTTATGCAGTCATTTTATCTACTCCCAACAATGTCATTACATTTCTTGTGTACAAAAACTATACCTTCTGTGAACTAAAACTTTCATTACCTTTTGTGAAAATTAACTTCCATTATATCTCCTATGAGCTAACATTACAAGTATATCTTCTGTGGGTACATATTGGTATTATATCTTCTGTGGGCAAATATTGGTATTATATCTTCTGTGGGCAAATACTGGTATTATATCTTCTGTGAGTAAATATTGGTATTATATCTTCTGTGAGTAAATATTGGTATTATATCTTCTGTGGGTAAATATTGGCATTATAGCTTCTGTTGGCAAATATTGGCATCATAGCTTCTGTGGGCAAATATTCGTATTATATCTTCTGTGGGCACATATTGGTATTATATCTTCTGTAAGTAAATACAGGTACTATATCTTCTGTGGGCAAATATTAGTATTATATAACTTCTGTAGGTAAATATTGGTATTATATATTCTGTGGGTAAAAATTGGTATCATATCTTCTGTGGGCAAATATTGGTGTTACATCTTCTGTGGGTAAATATTGGTATTATATCATCTGTGGGTAAATATTGGTATTATATCTTCTGTGGGCAAATATTGGTATTATATCTTCTGTGGGTAAACATTAGTATTATATCTTCTGTGGGCAAATATTGGTATTATATCTTCTGTGGGTAAACACTGGTATTATATCTTCTGTGGGTAAATATTGGTATTATATCTTCTGTGGGCAAATATTGGTATTATATCTTCTGTGGGTAAATATTAGTACCGTATTATATCTCCTGTGGGTACATATTGGTATTGTATCTTCTGTGGGTAAGTATTGGTATTATATTTTCTGTGGGCTACAACTATCATCACAGTTACTGTGAACTAAGTCATTAGATATTATACAGACCAAGGCCTACCATATCTACTGTAAAGAAAACTATTACTATATCATCTGTTAAGTAAAATTATATATGTATATACTGTATATGTATATATATGTATATTATATATAATACATACGTAATACATATATACACATAGCCTATATGTGTATATAGATAATATATAATTATATATATATTATATATACATACATATTATATATATATAATTATATACATATATATGTGTGTATATATATATATATATATATATATATATATATATATATATATATATATATACATACATATATATATATATATATATATATATATATGTGTGTATATTTATATATATATATATATATATATATATATATATATATATATATATATGTCACATATATATATTGTACAACAAGGCTGTCATTCACCATTTGTGGACTAAGAGTGTCTGTACATCTTTTGTGGACTAAAAGTGTCACTACAAACTATCTCCCGCGAACAAAAATTGTCACCATATCTTCTGCAGACAGACTTAAGCTGCCATTGTATCTCAAGTGCAATAAAAACGAATATTACAACGCTGATGCAGATCCTCTTTTATTTTTCCTGTATTAAATACATCCTCATTTATAAACCCGCAAAACGACGCTCCAAATCACGAGAATAAATTCGGAGTTTTATGGAGAGAAATCTTTATGAAATAGTACTAACGTTTGTGTATGCAGTATATAATAAATCTTTATAATTCATGCAATATGCGTTCAGCGTTCAGTACAAAATATTTCAGGCCGATACAGCGCCGGGATTTGACGTTTATGGTTCGCTGGGTAACTCGCATAAAAATGGAGCCTTTATGACTGGGAGTCATATGTACATGTGAGCATTTATGTTCATCTACAGGTTTTTTTTTTTTTTTTTTTATAGGACGCTGTTTCCTCTGGAAAAGGGATGGCTCCTCATCATGAACAAAATAGCAGTCGTTCGTATTTTGGTCTTTAGCTGCTAAATCAAGGACGAACTCCATGCTCGAGAATAATACCTAGCATATACAAGTTCATTGGAATAGTATGTATACTTGAAAGCGCAATCCATATGTAAACACACACACACAATATATATACAGTATGTATGTATGTATATATATATATATATATATATATATATATATATATATATATATATATATATATATAAGTATATGTATAACTGAATCACGAAAATATGGAACGTGATGAATATATAAATAAAAATAAAATCCAGTGTTTCCGTTTCCTTCGTGGATTTTATCTTTATTTATATAAGTATATAAGTATATGTGTGTGTGTGTGTATATATATATATATATATATATATATATATATATATATATATATATATATATATATATATATATATATATATATATATAAAAAATTAACAAACAAAAATTAAAACCATAACAAGCACACATAGCACAATCCATGAACGAACGCAAAACAGACAGGCTCACGACACGAAAAACAACAAGCAACAAGCAAGCACGCGCACAAACAGTTACTATTATTAAATTCTTCATGCAACAAACAAAAGCTATGGAAGCCCCACCTGAGCCGCTCGTGAAGACTTTCAATTTCCTCAGTCGGCGTTATCAAGCCCCTTACATCTCTCGCCCCCAACCCATCCACCCGCGCGACCTTCGCGCGCACACCCAATTCCATCACCTGCCTACACCCAACCACCATTTCCAACCCATGCGTTTCCTTTCCGCCCAACCCGTAACAAGATAAGCCCTGGAGAGTCACCACTGAGAGAGAGAGAGAGAGAGAGAGAGAGAGAGAGAGAGAGAGAGAGAGAGAGAGAGAGAAATACTATAGGTCCTTACCTTAAACTCAGTTCAATTTGCAGTTTAACTCATAAAAAAAATACGTAGGGTGATGGGCATAAGAAAAATAATAGGCAGATAGAGTGTAAAAAAGCGAAGACTGATACAAATAAAAGCCGGACGAGAGAGAGAGAGAGAGAGAGAGAGAGAGATGCTGCCAAATTCTAAATTCAAGATCAATTCTCAGTCTAACATTCAGCTAGATAAAGTCGTGTATCGATAGGTAGATACAAAGAAAGCTACAGATAGATAGACAAGAGAGATAAAAAGAGAGAGAGAGAGAGAGAGAGAGAGAGAGAGAGAGAGAGAGAGAGAGAGAGAGAGAGAGCGAGCAACTTTATCAACATCACGTAGAGGCTGCAGAGCCGAAACGCTTATGCAACACACATCAAAGTGAGATCCAATAACAACTCGATTCCAAACTTCGACAATGAATTGATTGGTTCCTTTCAGGCGGTTTCGTCGTGTCTTTGCAGGTTTCGGATTATATCATAGATGGAATGGGAAAGTCATCTCTGGTGATACGTCTGACGTAGCACTTAGAAAACGGGTCAAATTTCTTATGTAGTAACTGTGCTAAAAAAAAAAAAAAGAAGCTGACAAACTCCTGTCGTATTTGCGAGATGAAGCCTTAAGTGTGGATGCGTCCTGCACGGGATAACTTACGTAACAATCATATTAGGCTATGCGACTACCCGTAACTGAATTAATATACCTGATTTTGTTAAGTAGGAGGAGGAGGAGGAGGAGGAGGAGGAGGAGGAGGATTCCAACTATTCTCTTGGGATGGGGTGAGGGATTTCGTGGAATTAAACCTCTTATTTTTCGACGTGGCTAAAAACGGCACAGTCGTTGATGATGATGATGATGATGATGATGTAGCCGTTATCATAATAACATTAACCGTCCCTGCGTCAGCTTTAGCTCTGGCTCGTAGGGAGATAGCCTACTAACAACGACCTGTAACACGGCGCTGACCGCGGTGCATCGCCGTCGACTTTTCCTACCCGCCCCGCGCCCGCCGCCCCCCCTAAACGGGGAATCGAGTCAACGTGTCACGTTCGTCAGCTAAAACCGTGAAGCTCTACGACGAAGTAGGTCACCCCCTCGGTAGGCACTTGACCTGTCTCGTCCAACTGGCCTGTATCCCCTCCAATTAGGGATCGACGTAATTCAGTTCCCTTTTTCAGAGCACTGAGATCGTTATAGTTTTTCATCTTTCTTCGAAGTATTGAAATATAACTTTTGGACAATGGGTACAGACGCTGCTGTGATACGAGATTTATTGATGTAGTAATGCAACGTCTATGTATGTGTGTGTATATGTGTGCGTGTTTGTTTAAAATCACAACGACACTTAATGTTGGTATGTAGATGTAACACGGAGAAATGGAACAATGGATATAAATACTGACCGCCTTCATCTTAATACTTAAGACAAACATCTGCATATACAGTATATGTACTTTACGTGTCATTGTGATTTCAAGCTACACACAACACACACACACACACACACACACACACACACACACACACACACATACACACACACACACACACACACACACTATCTATATATATATATATATATATATATATATATATATATATATATATATATATATATCTATTAGTATATATATACATATATATATAAATATATATATATGTATATGTATATGTGTGTGAATAGAGCATATTTTTTTTCTCTTATAGAATTCCTGTTGAAGGCAATGGCATTATTTGCAGAGACTCTTTTTACATGTTTATTTCGATTTCCAATCTAGTCCTGAAGACGCAGCCGATATGTTGGTTAACGGTCCGTCGAGCAAATGGAAAGAGACGCAAATGACTTTTCCTTATTTCTAAGAAGACTGCAAGACGAGAAAAAGAAGTATACACTGACTGTAAAAAAGACAGTCTCTGTAAATAATGTCAATGACTTTAATAAGAAATATACATATAGGCCTACATATATGTATATATATGAATATACATATATCTATATAAAATATAAACAGAATATATATAAATATAGTGAGAATATCATACCGGACCATGGCACTATAAATTCTCTAAATTCTATCAATTTTATTTTATCATAACTAATTTACGAACAAAACTTGAAGTTTTTTCACGACCAATCAGGATTTCCATTCAACGCAGAGCTAAAACTGCACTATTACGACTAGAATTGCATAAAACACGCACATGTTTCGGTCACACACACACACACACACACACACACACACACACACACACACACATATATATATATATATATATATATATATATATATATATATATATATATATATATATATATATATATATATATATATGTATGTATGTGTAGTGTAGGCTATGTATGGGTATATATATATATATATAGCCTACACACACACTAATAAGCTGTATTAACCAACGAAGTACTTAGGCTATATTGTTGACAGTCCTCAGGATATTCTGCTATGCTGCCCACAGAACTTGCAAAGAAAATGTATGCCAAATGCGCTTTCCATACAAATCATATTACATGTCATTGAGAAGTTCTTCTGCAATGATTCCCATAGGGTAAAGTAGGCTATAGCATTACACATTAAACAAACTGCAGCTAATTATTATACATTAAAACCTAACTGTAGTCATTTTTCATCTTCATGTCTTCTTTCATTACAGTGCCTGAGACAGGCCTCACGTGCAAGGCAGCCGTTAATTGTAATAGTATACAAGGGACTTCATACGAACTGTAAATCAGATAAGAAGGAACTATCAGCTATATACATGTTTATTCATTTCTTATTGTTATTTTCATCTCATGTCGCTTTTCAAACAAGCTTTCTATTCTAAAAGTTTATTTTGCAAGTCTTGAATCAAGACATCTGCAAGACTAAAATATCAAAAAAGTACTGCTTCAACTTGTTAGTACAGTTATCCCTGTGTACATAAAAGCATATATAAGCAAGCGCCTCAATAACGGGATTTCTCTGCCGTAAGTAAGTCCGTGAACCAACCACCTCGCACGACTTGGAAAGACGACCGTCCGTCAAGACAACGCGACATGAGCTTTCAGCAAAGCCACAGAACAAAGGAAGGCAAAACCAAACACACGGAGACGTGAACAAGATTATCTTTGCTTCGGGAGAAAGGATAAAATCTTGCGAAAACTTTCCCTTCGCAAATGTCACAAGAAAAACGACGTCGCCAATAGACAGACGGACAGAGTCGCGAAGTTTATGTTTGTGGGGCGGAAATCTCAAAAGTCGATCCCCTAATTCAATAATGGCCGCTGTGTTGTTAGCTTTGCTCGCACGAAATTTCGGCAGCAGTACGAAGAATTAACATTGCTAAAAAAGAAAAAAAAAAAAAAAAGAGTGAGACAGAGGGAAAGACTCGAAGAACAAATGCAAATATGATTAAGTCTCCCAAGGCGATTCGCACGTCAGAGATGACGTGGGCCTGTAGTTACGGAGACTTAATTTTGGAAACAGAGGAAACGACGGCTTAATAAAAGAATAAACAACAGAAACGAGAGAAAACAGTTAATGATAAACTCGTGAAAGAAAGGGGACGATTACAAAACGGAATATAAATGAAAGAAAGACGAACAAGATGACAAAGGCCCAAAAGGCGAATAAAAGAAATTGTATGCAAGAGGAGAAAAAGAAGCCAAACAGGTTGAAGCCAAGTGACATTTTACTGGGGGAACCCGAGACATTACAGTGAGGCTGGTTAGCGACCGCTGCACATTAAAGAACGAGAATCACAAACAAGGCCTTGTTCACATGCATGTGGAAGCACTCTTACATCTGGCATGCACACGAAGCATTGCTGCTTAACGAAAAAAGGTGACCGATTTTGTTGAATGACTGTATTCGATTATTTATCAAAGTACGCGAACAGAATAGAATATAGAATTTAGGCCAAAGGCCATGCGCTGGGACCTGTGAAGTCATTCAGCGCTGAAACGGAAATTGACAGTAAAAAGGTTTGAAAAGTGTTACAGAAGGAAAACCTTGCACTTGCACTATGAGTCAATTGTTAGGAGAGTGTGAAAATAAGACGGAAGAAAGAGAATATGAACGGAGGTACAGTTAAAGGAACGGAAGGGGTTGCAGCTAGGGGCAGAGGGACGCTACAAAGAACTTTAAGTAATGCCTGAGGTGCTCTGACGGCGATCAAAGTAGGCGAGGAAATGTTTTGACTTCAGAAACAACAGTAATGAAAACCATAAAACAACAAAGTATTGGGACCGTTTTAAAACTTCAACCAAGTGTAATGATTCCAAACTCACATTTATTACGTAATTTTAACACACGGAAAACCAACGCAGGTTTCGGCAGAATATCTATTTTTACCCTTTTCTATAGTCATAACAACAATATATAATAATAATAATAATAATAATAATAATAATAATAATAATAATAATAATAATAATAATAATAATAATAATAATAAGCTGTTGGAAAGATAGAAATCTCCTCACCCAAATGTAAAAGATTTAAGCTTGAAGTAACTGGTGGAAAAATTTTAAAGCTTCTCATTCCGGGGTTCTAGTTATGTGCATTTTTTGCCCCCATTTTTTTTTTTAAAGGAAGTTCCAATAATATACTGTAGGTCCTACTGTATTCAAAATGTCGATTTCCTGTCTAAATATATCAAAGTTACGGAGGGTAAAATTCCAAAGGAGAGAGAAGAATAGGAGTCTGTTAAGTATCACATCAACATTTTCATTTAAAATAAAATAACAAAAATAGTAAAAAGGCATCAAAGAGAGGTATTGGAGATAATATCAAATTCGGAATAATATCTGCACAGGTACAAAAGGAATAAATTTAAATAAATTTAACAAAAAGACCAAGCATTAAAAATATTCTATGAGGCAAAGATTACAGATTATTAAAAAAAATGACAACATAAAAAAACAATCCATCCGGGAAAGCACAAGACTTTTCTTACATATAAATTTATAAAAACGAAAGTGCGTTGGATTCGGATTTATCGTTTTTCACTTAAAAGAACCACCAGCCTTCATAACAATTACAATAATTCATAATAATTATCGAAGGAAAAAAGGTCAACTTTCTCGTATACAACAAACAAAACTGAGCACAATTAAGACCGGTCAACCAACGTTCATTTCGAGAGACATGCATATAAAAAAAAAAACTCCGAAAGTAGTACAGTTAATTCTCTGTGTTCCATTTCCCATGAAGATATGAAATCCAAAAGTAATCCCAGGATTTACAGGATTATGAAAACCGTATCCCTCACCTGATTCTCATGCATTTGGGACCCAGGGGAATCTCTAGCGCGTATTATATTCCCTTTCTAATTTGCAGTTTGATGATTAATGAATAACGGAATTCAGAAAATCAACCCACCATTTCCTAGTTTCATTTCCCCTGCATTGGGATACATTACTTTTATATACGAAGCCTGTATCTGTGTATAACTGCGCCTTTGGCTTTGTTTTACGACTGGTTTTAAATGTCATGAGGAGGTAAGTTTCTTAAATTCTTATTTTTGTCAAAACTGTTACCAGCCAAACCCGCTGCCTGTAATATTCAAAGAGTATTACGGCATCCTTTTTCATCCTCAGCATGAAACATTATGTAGCTTAAAACAAAAACAAAAACTGTTTGCCACTCTACCGTATATGGAACACCGCGCCCGAGTTGCTGTTCCTGTATAATCTAAGAGAACTGCCAAAATGAAACTTTTCAAAACGTATTAGATATACTGCACATCCCGTAGGTTTGTCCCTTTGCACTTGGAACAGTAACAGAAGGCGATGAAAAATCGCTGGCTCTGTATTATGATCAGTTACTGCTGCAGTGAGGGGTCTGCGGTGGGAGGTTGAAACCAACATTCTTTGGAAGCTTGAATTTCAAGTCAGTGGTCCATGTGAATAGGTTTCATTTACTGAAATAATAATAATAATAATAATAATAATAATAATAATAATAATAATAATAATAATAATAATAATAATAATAATAATAATAATAATATAGGCTACTTGCAAAGGTACAGGGAAAGGTGTTTTGATTCACAAAATGGAACTGGAGTAGCAAGAAAAATAAAATGAAATGCGGTCTTTATCAGAGAAAAGCAAAGGAGCCTACTCCAGGAACCACAAAGAGGAGAATAAGATTAAGGAACAGCAAGAAGGGAAAAAGTTACCGAGACTTCCCAAAGGAGAGAAAATCGCAATCAAAGCATAACATCCTCAGACCCACTAGTCTCCATAATATCAAATGAATACTGAAGTAACCTACCAGGAAATATGAACTGCTAAGCATAGCAGTTTTCATTTCATACCTGATAAACTATAAAGAATATAATTATTCATATTACTGTCACACACTATATAGCCTATATATATATATATGATATATATACAGTATATATATATATATATATATATATATATATATATATATATATATATATATATATAAATATATATATATATATATATATATATATATATATATATATATATATATATATATATATATATATATATATATATATATATATATATATATATATATATATATATATACTAGCTGACAACCCGGCACTGCCCGGGATAACTCGAATGACAACAGTTAAACTCTCTCTCTCTCTCTTCTCCCTAACACCCCCTCTACTCACTCTCTCACTCACGCCCTTCCCAACCCCTACCCTCTTTGGTGCCATTGATGTCTTACCCCCACGGTAGTCTCCCCCAGATAGTAAGTCATATTATGTATACCGAAATTAGGTAGGATAAATTCGTAAAGGTACTAAGTCTACGGGCATAACCAGTCCCATTTCAGGAAAGCCCTTTCCCCCCCCCTCCAGTGGCCTTTGGTGCTAGTGATGTCTTACCCAACAGTGCTGATATCTAGATAGTAAGTCATATGAATACCAAGTTTGGTTGAAATTGCTCGATGCGTTTTAGAGTAATTGTGGCACATACACACATACATACATCCATTTATGTATGTATGTATGTGTATGTATATATATATATATACATACATACATATATATATATATATATATATATATATATATATATATATATATATATATATATATATATATATATATAAATATAATAAAACTGAC
>NC_089744.1:36571598-36581598 GCF_040412425.1 Macrobrachium rosenbergii
ATTTCATATTATTAAATACAAAAATTTTTAATTGCATGAATTTCATATTATTAAATATCAAGATTTTTAATTACATGAATTTCATATTATTAAATACCAAGATTTTTTTTTATTGCATGAGTGTCATATTATCAAATACCAAATTTTGAATTACAAAAACATAGCTCCATCTAGTCCTTCTCAGTAGTTTCCTATCAAGGGCAGTTATATACAGCAGTTATTGACAAGAGCGAGTAATCGCTATTCCATTCATCCATCTAAACAACACAATGAAAAAATCGCATTGCATCGGCTTCAAAAGTCTCCGGTCTTCATAATGTAGACAAAAATCTCACGAGCAGCACGTCAGGCCCATAGTTTATAAGCCACACTACTCTCTTGCCTTCTTATAAGTTTAGCCTAACCTGTTTTCAGTTGCATCCTCCTCATATTCCTCTACGCTTTCATTTCCTCTTTTATTCACATTTCCCTGTTTCCATTTCAACCCTTCTCTTACCTCTTCAGTACTCCTTTCTGCGACTATCTATTCATTCAGTTTCTTCTTATGTTTTCCCCGTCTCCCCGTCTTCATCTTTGTTATTCTCCTTTACTCTCATCATCCATCTGGCATTTCCTCTATTTCCTTTTCCCTCGTTTCTACTTTGATCCATCACTCACGTTCCCATTCATCTCCTCCCCCTTTCTTCCACCACCTACCACTGATTCCTTCATCCTTCTTCAGCTTCTCCTCCCAACCTTCAGTATTCTCATTCCTCTCCTCCTTACTTCATCATCAATTTTAGCTTTTCTCATTTTCCTCATTTCTTCGTACATCACCCTTCCGTTATGTTAGTATTCGTGTCCTAAACTGTCATCTAAAATTCATAATCACATGCAAAGTGCAAAATGTATATACATCTTAAGGACATTTGAAATCAACTCATAAGAGCATACACATTCATCCATACATTTTAAACATTTCAGGTCACGGTATTCAGACATGCTATAGCTACACATACATACATTTCTAAAGCCGTAAAGAAATCGATAGGAGTACATACATAATACATACACATAACAATACATCATGCGTTTGTGAAAAAATTAATCTATAGATAAAAACGCACTGGTATTTATAAAGAAATACATCACACGTAAAAATTCACCCACACACAACATCGAGTGTGACCACCGGCTATTTCTCTCGCTTCCAGACGCATTTCACAAAACGGGAGTGAGTATTCTCTCGCGACAAATGACGCGAAATACCACAACTTTGGGATGAAAAAAAGAGTAAAGAAAAGGCAATTCAATGTCTGTTCACGGTCATAGAGAAAAAGTTCGGAGACGATGATTCGGGGCACTTGTGAAATGCTGACTCCTTCATTCGTCCGTTCTTGTGAAACAAATTATAAATACATTTTCCGTCTTCTTTTGCAGGGTTTCTCGTGCGTCAGACATGATGGGTTAGGACAGATAAAAAAAAAAAAAAAAAAAAACTGAGGCGAATTCGCTGGATCATAAACAGATTTAGGCCAAAGGCCAAGCGATGGGACCTATGAGGTCAATCAGCTCTAAAAGGAGAACTGAGAGTAAAGGAGGTTCTAAACGTGTGATAGGAGGAAAACATCCCAGTTGACCATGAAACAAGAGGGTGGAAAGTAAGATGGAAGCAACAGAATATGAACGTAGGTTTAGCATAATAAATGAAAAGGGTTGCAGCTAGGGGCAGAAAGGACGCTGCAAAGAACCTTAAGTAATGCCTACATTGCACTGCGTGAACTAATAATAATGTATTGTTAAATACAAGACCATACCAAGCCGGCAATGGGAAAGCAGAGGGTGAATTAGGGTAATCTAACGGCAGGATGGGGCGATGTCAGTGCTAACCCATGGACAAGACGGGGTGGGGGAATGATATGCTTTTAAAGTAGGCTAATTAACAATAAAAATCTTACGTTTCCAGAAAACTGGTAAAAACATGAAAAATAAATATTACCTAGGAGATGGGCAAAATAGACAACTACAGAATGTATATATACATTATGTGTGTGTGTGTGTGTATATATATATATATATATATATATATATATATATATATATATATATATATATATAATATATATATTTTTATATATATATATATATATTAAAAGAAATTTCATGTAATTTTTAATAAATATAAACTATATATATAATTTATATTTATTAAACAATTCAATGAAGTCTCTTTAATTATATATATATATATATGTATACATATTATACACACTTATATATTATACATACATACATATAGCCTATATATATATATATATATATATATATATATATATATATATATATATATATATATATATATATATATATATATATATGCGTGCGTGCGTGTGTGTGTGTGTGTGTGTGTAATCTGCAGTTGTCTATTGGGAAACTACAAGAACGAAAAATATGTTGCTTATTCTCTCATTGTCATACCCAATGTTGCTCATAGAGACAGAATGGATTTTGGTTTTTGCACTCCTGATTATAGCAAATATAATTAAAGAAATTTCATTAAATTGTTTAATAAATTAAACCCAATTTCAGAGTAAATAGGTCAATTCTGAAGAAGGGAACAGAATTCTGATTAAACTGGTTAATAAAATTTTTAGTAAAAGGTTAAGTAGTTTTGGATGTACGTATTTATCATCTTCAAAACAAAACGATCTTTAATAATAAGAGAATGTGCGTGTGTATTAATGCATATTTCAACATCCTATGCCCCACTGGCTCCCTCCCTCGTCTTACGCAAGTCTCTCCCTCGGCAATGACCAGAAGTCACGACTTGAAAGTCATTCCAGTTTTGCCTTCAACACCCAAAGATCATCGGTGACTCACACAACAAGGAGGACACAAAGTTTCGAAAAATTCCAAGTTTCGAAAAATTCACTTTCGATAAATTCCAAGTTGTGAAAAATTTCAAGTTTCGATAAATTCCAAGTTGCGATAAATTCCAAGTAGCGAAAAATTTCAAGTTGCGAAAAATTTCAAGTTTCGATAAATTTCAAGTTGCGAAAAATTTCAAGTTTCAATAAATTCCAAGTTTCAATAAATTCCAAGTTGCCATAAATTCCAAGCTGCGATAAATTCCAAGCTGCGATAAATTCCAAGCTGCAATAAATTCCAAGTTGCGAAAAATTAGTTTCGAGAAATTCAGTTTCGATAAATTGCAAGTTTCGAAAATTCAAAGTTTGAACGACGTTTAAACTGCGACAACAAAAGCCCAAAGCTGTGCATTTACATCATCTCCCGACAGACTTCCCATCACTCTCCGCTATTTATATTCATACCTAACGCGGTAATGCTGATGTGGCCAATGAAAGTATTCCAATGAAGATATGACACGGGGAAATGAAGGACATCTTAGAAAAGGAACGTGTGCAATGGGACAAAGGAGAACAATGGGTCGTGAACAGCGTGAAGCCAAGTTATGCGAGATCGCGCTTTTCAGAAAGTTATAGACGCCCTTGGCAGTGCCAAGGGACGGAATCAATATGATCAATGACTGTTTTTTTTTTTTTTATTATCCATGGGCATTATATTTTTGTCGAGGTGTATCAGATCATACTGAAATAAAAGCTAACACATATTGCACCATGTTTTATACCATCCGTACTTACAGATCTTATGTACACACACACACACACACACACACACACACACACACACACACATATATATATATACATATATACATATATATATATATATATATATATATATATATATACATATATATATTATATATATATATATATATATATATATATATATAGAGCCTATACACACATATACATAGATAGGCTATACATTATATATATTATTTATGTAAATATAAAGGTAAATAGATAGATAGATAAATAAATAGAAAAATAGATAGGTAAACAGTCGGACAGATAAACCGTATATAAGTTTGTATGTTAACATTTGTCCATGCTTATCTCGCAACGCTCGATGGACTGACAACAGCGACGAGAACCTCACCTGCAGAAGCTGGTTGAAGGCTGGCGACGAGGAAGACGAGGGCGGTCGTCAGGACGAGGTGTAGAGGAAGAAAGGACGATGACGCGATGGAACGCCCACGTCGTTCTTTGGAACTTCCTTGGCACTTCCCTAACCATGTGTTGTTTTTACTAGGACTTTGGCTGGCGCTATAATCCCAAGAAGTGCCCAGCAACGACGGCTGGGCAGCCGAGGCCCTCCTCTGAGGGCATGGAAACTCTCTCAGCACGCATGGATAGCTGATGTCCGGGCGTCCGGGGTCATTCTTGACATTGTAAGGGATCGGGCCCTTTTGTTTGTCCCTTCTGCGTGCTTTTGTACCTTCGAGAGGCGTGCGGCGAGGGTCATCTAGTCCTGTTGTCGCCGCGGGCCATTTAGCAGACCCTAAAGGCCCGTGTCCCCAGCTAGAGGGGCCACACATCGGTCACCCTTGAAAACGCTCACTCCAAAAACCACCTTACCCTCCACAATCACAAGGCAGTCCTCATACTCGAGGTTAAATTTTGGGGAGGGTCCCATAATTGGTCTTCTAGGCGTCTGAATCCATCATGAACCGGATTTAATAAGATGACTTTGGAAAAAATACCAAAAACTAAAAAAAAAAATACTTTTGGAAAAGAAAAGATTGGTCAGTATTTTTTTTTCTTTTCAGCTTAGCATGGGCACCAGCAAGTGATAATCTGTGAGACCCAGGAACTCCAAGGAACGCCACACTAACCAAACGCCAGTTCTGGCAAAAGACACAACTCGCACACAATGCCAACGAACTGCGGGAGACCCAAAATTCCCGATTTTTTATCCTCCAAAAAAGACTAAGAGTAATTTAGCTACGATCCAATTCGCCGACAGCTCTAATGGCTCTTCAATTACTAAACTATAACAGATGATCGTTACTTTTTTTGCTACTCAAAGCTCAAAGTCCATCACAAAAGAGCTTTGGGTCGGAAACTCGCAAACACCCTTCCACTCTCACTGCTGTGTATACACTGAAGAGTGCTGTGTTTTCGAGGTCGAACAGCTGAGTCCTGGAAAGGATGCCAACTAGGGATTTCCAGCCGCCTGGAACTCTTCTGTGAAACCATTTCAATCACACGGAAGAGCTTTATCTGTTTTTTTTTTCAGCCTGTTCTTAAAATCTCCTTTAAATATAGTTATGCTGACTGGTAATGGTATTCAGATATTATAATAGCAGTCAATACCACAGGTAATATATTCATATTTTACTTCGTAATGAAGCAATTTTCCGTTTATAAAACATTTGACAAAACCTCCATTTCTGCCATTAATTGTGCATCAGCGATATAACTTCAATCCTTCGTGCTCAATTAGAACAATTCAAGGCTCTTGTAAACTTGAGGTATGAAAAAAAAACTTTTGGACATAAACGAATCCTTGTACTATAAATAAAACCACGTGCTCGAAGATGTGCTTGAGTTAAAATAGCGTCTTATCAACGCCAAGACAGCGAACGACGTTTGATAAACAACGTCGGAGGGAAGCCGAATCATTCCACAGCCATCATCATTGACACGAATGCAAATGCGATGTTGACACATCAGTGCTGAATCCTAAAGAAGGTAACAACAAAGCATTCCAGTTTACATCTGATGTTCATCGATTTTTGGAGACTTCAAGAGCAGGCGCACTGGCTACTCTGAGGCATGGTTTACAGAAAACGGTCAACAGCGATGTTGCGTAGGGATAACTGAAGTTAGGTTAGTTGCCTGGAAAACTTGGCTATAGAAGTTTCTTCCCCAATTTCGTCTTTTGACGATAAAACCTTACTCTTCCTAAAATATGAGAGGTATTAGTGATTGATCTGTCAATGGGAGATGCCGCACGACCTTGTGATTAATATTTATTGTGTAATGAGAGCGAAGTAGAATGGAGAAAAATCTGGTCATATTTTATAAGGAAGTTAGTACTAACGTCCGTATATTAACTTCATTTATATTTTTTTTTTACTCAATTTACTGTCCACGGAATATTTACTCGTAATTTACTGTCCACGGTTTCTGCAGGACTGTTGTGAGTCAACATACTTCTGGCGTTAATGTTCAAGTCAATCATTTTTTTATATACAAGCAGTGTTAAAAGTCAAGTGTTTTTTGACTTCTCAGGAAATTCAAGATGAAGTACGTCCTCTACTTTTTGTTTATTCACTACTTCATCTCTCTCTCTCTCTCTCTCTCTCTCTCTCTCTCTCTCTCTCTCTCTCTCTCTCTTTCTCGACCTCCTTCCATGTGGGTTGGGTGTTTGTGACTGACTGTAGTAATTTTGCCTCTTTTACATGACTAAACTACCTTCACATCTTTTCATTGCACCCCGCCAAAGTTGTGATCTAAGGAAGAGAGACTATTTGATCCTGAGACAAGTCTTGACTCTTGACCCGGATACGGACTTTTATCCATTTTAGCCAAAGATTACATAAAAGGGCAACTTAAAAAAAAATTCAGTTTCATTGCGTTTGTGACTGAATATGGTAACGAGGTAGACATTTATCTGAATATTACGAATGGCTATTCACCAGATCAAAGATGTAATGGAGAACTAGATTTTTTTTTTTATCAAAATGTTTTATCCTCCCTTAAAGGAAAAAGTAAGCACAGTAGGTCGGAGGCTAATGGAGAGTTCCAGGGCCTGATGGTAAAGAAAAAAAAAATCATCATATCTTGTAATTTCAATAACAGGACAGCCGATCTCAACAGAATATACGCAGTTAATATCCGGGAGCTTCAGTCGATGGATTTAAACGCCTTATGTGCATTGGTTGAAAAGTTATTTCCTTTATCTATTTAATTAATTTGGTACACGGCAGTAAGGTGGCTAAATCGAACTCAGACGCACCATCTTTATTCCATAGAAAAATGGTTATCATAAATAACTTTATCATTTAAAGCCTTGCATTATTGTTCATCTTCGGGATAAATACAACCTGCTCAATATTCTTGTAACTAAGGTGAAACTGATGATCTTCAGTTTGGAAATATTTAGTATATGATATACCTATATACCATATGGAATTCTGGTGTGGTTAATATTGTGAAATAATATCGCTGATGTCGCTAAAAATACAAGTATAGTAAAATAAATACTGTACAAAAGTATATTCTTCAAAAGACTGTACCTCTTAAAAGCAATGAAGTTTTTAATCAACAGGCTTCAGCCGTAAAGTCGGTAAGATGCTTTTATGTAACTCCAGTGAAAACGAAACCTAAACAAAAATGATGCGACAAGATTTTCAATTCTTAAGAGTTTTATGCGCGTCTTAAAAATGAATAATTCGAATAAATTCCTTAAAAATTGTGATTGTTACAATAAGCTGATTTAAAATATTATATGGAGACTTTTTAAATTATTCCCGAACGCGATTCTACAATGCTGTCTCCACGGGAATCCAGGTAAAATAGTCACAGGAAAAAAGTCACAATAATCTTTCCTAGATAGTGACCCCCAAAAGGGTTTTAACCCGGTATGTATCCACCTTTGCGACGTGTTTAGTACAAGCCCGTTGGGGCATTCCGTATAAACATAAACAAAAGACTTAAATATCATAAAGATAATGACCCCCAGGAAATATTGTGAATTTTTCCCTTGTGACTTTATTACCCGCCACCATAAATTAATGTGACTTTTTCCTTAGACAAAATTGTGATCTTTTTCTGTCACTTTTTTATCCTGTGACTTCATTACCGACCACCCTCCAAGGCTCACTGAACTAGAATACGTTAGACAGAAAGATATCAAATACAATAACGTATAGCAGTTTCGTAAACCACCATTTAATTTGCTAACCACCATTACGCCTTACCGTGACAATCGCTACACATTTATTATTCCAAACGATGTTACAATCTCCGAACTCTGTATAGTGACAAAAAACAAAAAGTTAAAGGATGAAGAAATTCAATTATATTTGGAGAAAATTTATTACACTGTGATTTGAATGAGGATCAGGTTTGCCATGCTCTTGTGTCTGCCGGAAGATAATTCCAAAATATGGGACTATTTATTACACCTAAACGTCTCGTTTCCGTATCGGGGAAATCCAACGGAACAAATAAAGAATTCCGATGCCTTGTGTTAGCGCTTTTAGCGAGAATCTGGCCTACTGTCGGCACAGAAAAAGAGTTATGGTGGTACAAGTTTATTTCTAATTTTGAGAATTCACGCATATATCGTAAAATGTTTTTCGGTCCTATTCGCAGCCGAACTAGTATTCCAAATATTGGAGTAACATCATCTTGTTTTCTGGCAACCCCAACGACAAACTTTACGGCAAAATATTGCGTATATTTACTTTTTCCATCTGGGTTGTATTAGTCGAACCCTAAACCCCGAAGTAGTATTTCAGAGAACTGTGTAGCAACGACCCAACTACCGTGATTCGACAGTTAAACTTAAATCCATCACACACTCTGTTGAGGTATAGAAGGATCTAGAGAAGAATACCAGTTGCCAGCTGTTTGCAGTCCGTCGAAGTGTGCATTCAAGCCATGCTACTGTCCGTGAAAATACTAAGGTTTTAAATATCGTGTGATTGGTTGTTATAACTCTATTGAACTTTTATGTTCGTGGTCTCCGGAATGAGAGATACACCATGCCTCCATAAAATGAATAGATAAATAAACTGAGCTTTACTTTCGTGTAGTACGAGTGCACCCACAATGCAGTAAATCGCCATAAACACACGTTGGCGCATTGGTAGGTCTAACCATTGCTTCGTACGATTTTCCAGCACTTGCTAAAGGTTCGTTCTCCACTTATGGTCGCTGACTGGTTTTCAATCTGTTTGACGTAAGACATTTTTTATTCACTGTAGTGTGGACGTCCCCTAAGAGACGTTTTTCACTGTTGAAATAATCTTTGGCAGTTGTCAAGATACTCACCAATATTATTGAAGTCCCCAGTCAGCAAAATCTGCGTATAAAAGCATATACAATAATGAGGCGCTCATATATTGAGGTAGATTATTGATATAATTTAGATCAGAAACATCAGTAGGGCCAGGATCGATCACTGGGGTAGGCCAATAGGTATATACACAGGAGAAGATACGATAGGATATACTGTAATATAACTTTCGAACCAAAATGAGCTTACATTGGCCTTAGCCAATTTATTGATTGAAATTTGTGGTAGACACTACCAAACGCTTTTGACAGATCCAGTGACAAGAGGGATTTATTTTTACATCTATTAGTTTCATAAATTTTGTTGGTAAACTTAGGTAGTGAAGTTTCGTTGCAGGGTTAGGTTAAAACCGCGCTTTTCTTCAGCCAGTAAGTGTTGTCATTGAAAACAAGCCATTAACCGAATGGAAATATTTTCTCCTCGTAATTTTGAGATGATGGGAAAAAGAGAAATAGGTCTATAATTCCCACCATCTTCGATATTTCCGCTCTTGTAAACGGGAACTGCATCAGGATGATTCCAGGGTTCTGGAAGTAGTTGCGTGTAACAACAGGAATATAGACTGCTACGATAATGGAGAAATTTTTTTTACAGGCAAAAAGTCAATTAAAACACGGTTATAAATGTTTTATAGCAAGAGCCGGTGTATCTGTAACAACTGGCTGCACGAGGTCTGAAATTATTTCTGATGAAATGGTGTCGAAGGCTGATCGTAATGGAGATGACTGGTATGAAGCTATTCACCCCTGATCTGTCAAATGTGTTCTTTCTTATGGCATTTATCGATAGTACACTGGTTAACATTAAGGTGTTTAGGGGAAGCACAATTTACAAGTCATCATATACACACGGTGTAACGCACCTACATGCTAAGATTTCTTCTAAAAAAAATAAAAATAATTCCTCAATTCCACTGCAACTGTTGAAGGAAAATTACCTTGAAGTCTCATCCTCCTCCAGACATCTTTATGGCCAAAGCGTATCAGTTATGCAACAGTTCATTAAAATAGCAATGCTGATTAATAGTAAGGCAAGGTAAAAAGAAAGAGAAAAGATAACTAAA
>NC_089744.1:36586598-36599098 GCF_040412425.1 Macrobrachium rosenbergii
GAACTATGGCCCCAATTGCAGTTAGTCCTAGGGTTAGATTAAAGCCAAAAATATACAATGCAAAAGTTTGTCAAGTTCAAAGTCAACTTGCCCAAAAAACCAAAGTTATCTGTAGCCTGTAAGAAAATGTGCAGTTGCTGTAATGCAACTTATATTTGGAACACTTATTTCAACGGTCAGGCCGATCAACTAGAAAAAACAGGCCAATTATTAGAGAAGCATTTAGTGCTTTTCGCAAGCATTCCTGTCAGTACAAATATTCTCTGAGCATTGACTGTTGTTCCATATTATCCAGTCGTTCCAGTGACATGGATTTACCACGTGGGAGACGCTATCTACCAGCAGACAAGACCCATCTCTCTGTAACAATGAACGGTCAGTTGAGTTGCTCTGTTTTTAAATCCGTACTTATCCTAATCTATGCAACTATCTTTTTATTTGTCTATTATTTATATTTTAACTGTTGCTTTTGTAGATTAAACGCTGTTCAGTTTTAGTTCTCTGTATTTAGTTACGATGTCTTTTATTTTACTATTTGTATCTTAGCATGTGTCTATAGAAATTACATTTAATTTTCAGATGGCCTGATGGTGGGGTATATAGCCATCTAGAATTTAATCGCAATAAAAAGTGTTTACTCAAGTGTTTGTCTACCTATTCTTTATATATATGTATACACGCGCGCACACACACACACACACACACACACACACACACACACACACATATATATATATATATATATATATATATATATATATATATATATATATATATATATATATATATATACACACACACCCCAACACACACACACACACACACGGCCAGTGAAGAACAAGAGGAATTTGTTTCTGGTGATAGAAATTCATTTCTCGGTATAATGTGGTTCGGATTCCACAATAAGCTGTAGGTCCCGTTGCTAGGTAACCAGTTGGTTCTTAGCCACGTAAAAATAATTCTAATCCTTTGGCCAGCCCTAGGAGAGCTGTTAATCAGCTCAGTGGTCTGGTTACACTAAGATATACTTAACTTTAACAGACACACACACACACACACACACACACACACACACACACACACACACACACACACATATATATATATATATATATATATATATATATATATATATATATATATATATATATATATATATATATATATATAACTTTATCACGGAAACAATAAGCTCTTACCTGAACAGAGGATGACTCCTGAAATAAACAGCATAGTCATCATCACGTTCATACTCCAGCTACTGAATCTGTATATTCACTTGTGAATATACAGGCACTCGAGACAACAAATCCGTGGAATGGTGTGAAGAAAACGACAAGAGCATAAATTTGTCATCAAATGTGGAATAATTAAAAAAAAAGGAAATTCTTTCACGTCTCGAATCAGATTAATTTACAAAAGAAGACAATGCTATTCTATGGATATTAAGCTTATGTATGCTACCTATTTTGGGCAGTGTTTAGAATGAATAAATCAATAAGGAATAACAAGAAAGGATACACATAAACCCTTGGCATTCTAAGACAACTTTGCATATAGAGGTAGAAAACCATATTTAAAATGTGGTTAATTTCCTCATGTGTCTGTAATGTGATTGTGACTCGGAGAATTGGTATAGTTATGACTTGGAGATTTTTCTGGCTTGATATCCATACCAAATTACAGAAGAAAACAACTCACTATTTTATTATGTTTAAAAGTGTTCAAAATTGCCTTCGTTGTAATTAGCTTTACCCGTTTTCTATTAACAATTTTTAGTGTTTAAAGAAAACTACTTATATTCTCTTAAAGGGGGAACATATATAAAATGTTAAAATTCTTACCGTGTTGAGAAACATGAATTATAATAAAAGTAATGATGACGACTATGAAGAACAGCCGTTATTTAAAGACGAGGACAACATAAGATCACTTTATTGTGCGCTGAAAATTTGCATATTGTTAAAAATACACATAAAATCCTTGGGCTTTACGAAGACTACTGTCCTCGTCGCCAGAGAGAATGAAACCAGATGAAAATCTCTACAAGGGCAGATTATTTATATCGGATTCCAGACTGATTTTGACTACTTAACTGTTCTGGTTTGTTATGGTTATGCTATCCATCTCCAGCTGACTGGGGGGGCGGGGGTGTTAATCCCGGCCGTGAGCTAAAGGATCGTATTTGGTTTTCACTCAGGTCGGGGAATAGGGACATTTCCATTTCAAAGTGGCAACAAAATTCTAATACCTCCTTCAAAAGGAGATATTTACAAGAAACTAACTCCCAGGCTCTCTTTCATGCCTTATACGCACGGCCTCCCTAAAATACATGAAGTAGGCTCTCCAATGAGACCCATGTCTCTTCATCATCGTAATTTATCAACATTGTTAGCAAAAGTCATGAATGATCAGGTGAGTTTGGTTTCCCAAGCTCAAACAAACACTCCACTGTTTCTTTTAATATCCTCACAACTATTAACAGTAGTTTCAGCTTCCTGTGGCCTCCCTACTCTCTAACATCCCATTAGATAAAGAACTCGATTACATCAGATTAAAAGGGAATGAACATATTTATAGCTACTCTATACCAGTAGGTAAATTGTGCATATTTTACGTGGCAAGAAAGGCGTTTCAAAAATCCTCGTATAAAAATTAACTAATATAAGAAAGAAAGAGGGACCACTGCTACACCGATTGCCCGTTTGTATATATTTTCACCAAAACTAAAATAAAGGCTTAGTGACGTGATCCTTTTTTTAGTTTTGGTGAAAATATATACCAAAGGGCATTTGGGGTAGCAATGGTTCCTCTTTTTCTCTATTAGCTAATTTGTATATGAGGTTTTTAAATGCCTTTCTTACCAAGCATTAACACAGTAGGAATTAAAAAAAAATGTTGTGAAAATGGCATGTAGCTGATCTTTTTACTTACAGGAAGTGGAAAACACAGAATCTCTCATTTCATTCTTAGATGCATTGCACTCTAAAGATTCCAGAAACTTCACATTTAAAAAGAGCCAAGACAGCACCCTTCTCTTTTTAAATGCTAGCAGAAAATAGCCCAGATGGGTTTCAAAACTTAAATATATCATAATGCCATACATAAAAATGTTTAAATTCACTCATTTTTACACCTTAATTCTAAAATGAAAAAGGGAATAGCAGTAGGTCTTTTCCCAAGAGTCCACAGACTTTTTGACCCTGCTTATTAGACAGATAAGTTTCATAAAAATGTGTTTCCATAATTAAGTCTATCCTATCGGCTTGTTGGACAAGAAGCATTTGCCTTTCAGATAGCTAGTAATTAAGTACCCTGTTACAATAAATTAGGAAATACATAACTCCTATATTTAGTAAATAACCCTCTCTAACATTTCTGGTGGCGTCTGTAAATAATATTTTTAAGACAGGCTGTTGTTTTGATTACCTCGATTTCCCCAGTGAGAAAACAGTTCAGCAACTGTTCCATCACATATACTGCCAAGCTTTGGAATTCTCTTGCTTCTGTTTTTCCTGAATATTACAACCTCCCCCCGATTAGAGGCCGATCAGTTCTTGTTTTCTTGTAGGCCAGGGATGGGTAAGAGTATTAGTTTGCCAATCCTATTGTCCTTTACTCTTTCAAGGCCACACTTCATATGCATTAATACTGATTTTATCTTTATGTCAATTATACACGAGTTTTAATAATCTATTCTTTGTTTTTTCACTGAAATGAAAATGAGTTTGTAAAATACTCAGCTTCGCTGCTGAACCCAGGTTTAGTTGCCAAGTTCTACAGCCTCTAACAAAGTGTTCTTACATTTGCATGCCCATTCATCACTTGTATCCTCATCACATGGGTCCCAAATTATATGGGCGGCAGGTCACCTTTAACTATCATTTGGACCCCTTATAAAGTCAGTTGTTTATCTGCATCTCATGCATGAGTTTCCTGACACTGGTGACGTTGAATCAACCTGGTATGGGCATGTTCTGCCAACAAAAAAGCTACAAACAGTTCAAATAAGGGGTCTCAGCTCTGGCTTGCTCCTTCTTGAGAGCCAAAGATCATCCTCGATGGACCAAACGTGGTTCTTACACCTAACCTCTGGTAACTAATGGAGTAAATGTGACTGTGTCATCTTTGGTAAGTAAACTACATAAAAATGTTAGATGATGAACTCAGAATTACATTTGGTCCCCTTCTTAACAACCAAACATTCAGTGAGGTTCCTTCAAAACATCAATTTTTCAAAAAAGCTGGCAGACAAAGTGCTTGAAGGAATCACAGATACCTTCTTCCCCTGGATCACATGCTGGTGTGATGCCCAAGATGAGAAGATCAAATACTATGGTCTATTCAAGCTCCCGATCTACAACCCATGCCGTTGGGGCCCACAGCATACTCAGCACATCATCAAGGAACACAACAGCAAAGTCACCTTGGGACGAACTCGAGTTCCTCCTCAAGTTGTTGGACCTCATCACCAAAGGGAAGCTTAAGAAGGTCGGCCTGGTGAGGGAAATATGACCCTGCCACCTACCGACCTACATACGGGCTGCTATCTCCATCACTAAAGAAACACTGATAGTGGACCTCTTGTAGAAGGCAGCCAAGTTTCTGAAGGTCTCCAAGGCCTCGCAACACACTACCCACCCACAATTACTACTAAGCCAGAGGAGACCTGGACCAAAATCAGAATGATGGAATGAATCAAACCAAAACCGTGCAAAAGCAAAGAAAAAAAGTTAATCCAAGGTATTCATGGTGGCTGCCACAACCTCGGCAGATGCCTGATTCAAGCAACTGGAAAGAAGTTCTTGGTGGACACGGATGCTTTCAAATCCATCTTCTTGGTATCATTAGCAGACAGCCAGAGGCTGAAGAATGCCATCCTGTGACCAGTGGCTGCCAGTGGCAGGCCCATACCACTGTACTACCGCTGGACCTTTGCCCATCACTTCATGAAGATGAAATACTGGTCAAATCTCATCACTGCTCATGTCCAGACCCCTCTGTTAAGTGCTGACTTCCTCAAACAATAAGGCTAATGGTGAATATCGCCTATCAATGCCTCCTGGACTTTGTCTCTTTCCAGACAGCATCATTCACCACCAGACCCAAGTAGTGTCCATCTCTTTGATGGGCCCCTTAGATCTACTCACCCTCCTACAAAAATTCCTGAATGTCTTCAAGCCCAATATCAAACAAACTCCTGAGATACCAGTGAAGCATTGTATACAACACTATATGAAAACAACTGGCCCACCAGTTAACTCCAGATTCTGCTGCCTGCCACTGGGGAAACTAGCCACCACAAAAAAAAAAAAAGAAAAAAAAGAGGCTGACTATATCTCAGTTCATGCAGATCAACTGCAACTACCTTTTGACTGTAGGCTGTACTACAGCAGTCTGAGCATGCTAATAAAGTCAGTCATTTAACTCCTTCTTGTGTATGAATTTTCCAACAAGTTCAGACTGATATTTTTGATCCCTTGATAGTTACTTGTTTGTTTCACCAATAACTGGTTAATATTTCCACAGACTTCTATACATCATGAGACTAAAGCTAAACCTAAGATTAGCTGTAATTATATATCAAAGCCTCTCCACCTATCCATTCATGATATGGTGTATCCACTTCAACTCTTATATTTTAAAGTCTTTTTTCCCTCTATTTCATGGTTGGATATCCACTCATTTGCATAGTCTACAGTATAGAGAAAGTTTTATATATTGGACACCTTGTGGATACAATAAGATTTCCTCCCTATATTTAATCAGCAATATAAACTCAAGGTGCCCTTGATTTGTAAACCTCTTTCTCCCAAATTACTTTCGTGCCACCCTTCCCATCGACAAAGTTATGCCCCTAGTGGACCTACTGGGAAAGGTAGAGAGGCTCCTAGAGGTCTCCAACATACCGCCTACACAACCTATGAAGCCAAAGAAGCCAATACTGTGCAAAGGCAGCCACACAAAGCCCAACAGAAGGGTCGCATCCAGGCCTGTATTGAGTTTTTACCACTATCAATTCTGGAAGATGGTCAGGAACAGCACCCTAGGAGGCGGCAAGGTGCTGCCCACAGAAATTAACAATAGCTAACTTAATTTAACCACGATAGACATCCGCCTCACATATGTCACTGGCTACACCTCCAACGGAAGGCTCCTGGTGGGTATAGGGATTTTCAAATCAGTATTATCCTCATAGAAGGACAACTGCTGACGCCCACCAGACACCTAGCTGCACATAGTGGTTGCCAGTAGCCGCCCCATCGGAACCTCACCCTCTACCTAATGGGGGTTTATTGCTGCCGAAGTCCAAACACCCCTTCTCGGTACCAACTTCCTCAGGCACTACAAGCTGCTCGTGAATGCTGCCTCCTATACTTGTCCTCCTTTCAAATGGCCATCCTCTTAACAGGTCCATGGACATACACTACCTATGACAGACTTCGGGAATGCCAGCACACTGCATACTACCATGTCGCCAACACCATAGTTGGAAAAATCCATTGATCTCCCAAGTCGGCACTCATCAACAACCACAGTGGCTCTAACTGGAAGGTATAACTACCCTGGATCTTCATCAACCTACAACCACCACAAATGGAAGAATTAAACGCCCATCCCATCAAAATGATGTTTGGTGTATCTGACCACCGACTTCAACAAACCTGCAACATGGAAAGAACAGCGTGGTTAACGACCAATTAGTGAAAAGTGCACACATGCCTAATTAATTCATTGTGTGGTAAAATCACAAATTTTTCTATAATTTAACAGTACAAACTTAAAAAATTATCAGAATAACTTACAGCCTAACAGAAAAATGCTTATACTCGAACCATTCAAGCTAGAAATGTATAAACTTCTGATAAGACATTCAGTGTAAAGAATATGCATCAACATTTCCGCTAACAAAAAACAAACTTTCCTTTTTAAACTAATGTATGTATCTTTAGTTGCAGCCACTTTGTACTATTGTTTGTGTCTTTCAGTCCAAAATCATATCCTATTTTAGTGACCTTATTTACCCCAGCATCTTTGTAGTCTGTAGTTCAATGATTAACCTCATAAAATATCTTATTTTTGCTCGTTATCATCTTCTGCAGTGTTTTCATAGGTTCACCATCGTTTTTTCACTATATATACACGTTTCATATTATATTCTCTTTTTCTGAGGCACATATACATTTGCTTTTGCCACCATCTCCAATTCAGCACCTAGAAAACAGCTTAATAATGAGTGGAATGGCCACACAGGTTGTTGTCAAAGCAACAGTGATTTCTCTTTTCTAATCATTCATAGTTCGTGACTCAGTATCTGATCAGCACTACTATTAGTATCCTTCTAAGTAAAAGTGTGAAATATTTATGCATTTTAGTTTTAGTTTCATGTATAGTTTCATATTTACTTGATGTACCACAAATCCAAACATGTAGAAATTGTAGAATCGCCCACTTGGGCACAGAAGCACGTGTCATTTCTCATAAGTTTTCCATTTTCTTTGTTTTTTTTTTTTTTGGGGAGGTGGGGAAGGAATTGCAGCTCTATGTCCCCTTCTCTCCACTGGACTACAAGTTTTCTGGAGCAAACATTGAGTCAGCCACGTGGTTTGAAACACCACTTTCCCGTCTGCATAGTTCCTCGCTGGGTGAGCGGGTTCCGTTCTCATTAACCTTTTGTTTTCCGACCGGCCACAAAACAAGAGGAATGATTTTCGCTATAATGTGGTTCGGATTCCACAATGAGGTCCCGTTGCAGGTAACCAATTGGTTTAGCCACGTAAAAGTAAATTAATCCTTCGGGCCAGCCCTAGGAGAGCTGTTAATCAGCTCAGTGGTCTAATTAAACTAAGATATACTTAACTTTTTCCCGTCTGCACATCGTATTAAAAGTAGATCAAATCTCGACAATAAATTTACAGACTGCTCTATGAGCAATGCTGCTGGCATAAAGCCAGCTTAATTTCAAACAACAGCGACTATACTTCAGTGAACTCTGAGTATCACATGTATCATTTACCTTTCCAGTACCATCAAATCTTGACACTTTCAGAGAATGGCTGATTTGCAGTTCTTAAAATTTTAACTGAAAATGTCAGAACAATTTTACTTCCAAATGATGTTTATTATCTGTGTTGTAACATTATCACAATTAAACCCACAATAGATTAACTATGAAATGACAAATTTGTAAACTTTTATTCAACAGAACCTCAAGAAAGGACTAAAATCGTGCCATTATTTTTATTCATTATTTTTAAGGAATTTTGAAATTTGTAAAGGCCCCTGAATAGCATACCATGTAAATTTTCTAAAACTTTGTGGAACTTACTCATATTCGTACCACTTCATTAACCTTTTGTTTAGACAATACATGTTTTAGTCAACCTTTTCAATTCTTGAGGGAACGTGTCCTCTCTTAATTTTCATCCCTTTAACATTTAATCTGGTTAAAAAGTTCAAGTCATTATTTTTATTCTTTGTAATTTTGTTGTAAAGTCCTGAATAGCAACTAATTGTGGTTCCAATTCTCGCCGGGAAATATCTAGTTTCAGTCAACCTTCAAACCAGGGAACGTTCTTTTTCATCCCCATCTGGCAAAAGTTCAGTATGTATTTAATAATAATAATAATAATAATAATAATAATAATAATAATAATAATAATAACATGAGTCACCAAAATGGTGAAGTCTACAGTGGTGTAAATGTAAATATGTTAGAAATATATATAGAAAACGAGAGCTTTCGAGAACCTGCTCGATTTTCTTTCTCAGTCTGACTAAAACACTAAAACAACATCGAAGTAAAAAGTTTTGAAAAAAATAAATGGAAATTTAAAACGTGTTGTTGGCAGAATTGGCTATCTTCAAATTACGACTGAGTTTCTTCTGTCAACAACACGTTTTAAACTTTTATTTATTTTTTCAAAACCTTTTCTATTTCGATGGTTGTTTTAGTGTTTTAGTCAGATGGAGGCGAATCGAACAGGTTCTCGAAAGCTTTCGTTTTGTGCATGTATTTCCATTGCATATTTTCATTTACACCATTGCGGATTTCAATAGACGTGAAATAAACTAAGTGCATCACCAGCTGTCGCCTTTTCCTTTATTCAATAGGGGAGGAAAAATTTTCATAGCTGATGATCATTTCTCTTTTATTTGAAGTCTATATTGGTTGAAGCTGCAGCTGCACTGACATGAATTCTGTTTTTTTTTAAATATATCACAAGAAAGATTTATAAATCTCTAACTAGCAAGGTTACATTCGGTGATGCTTGCCTTACGTTAATTTTTGTTTCCTGCAAAATAGGAAATATTTGAGAAGACTCACTGCTCCTTTATCTCTTTTATTTGAAAGTGAGGAAAATTAACTAAAAAAAATTGAATTTTATATTTGCTGAGATTCCAACTGTATTGACTGAGTGAAGTAGATGAATTTTGTTGCTTTATTTAAATGCGCCACACTGAACACTGAAAGTTCTACAACTAACAATATTACAGCTGGGGATTTTTTCATTACGTTCATTTTTGTTTCCTGCAAAATAATGAAACTGGGGAAGATTTACTTTCCCCCGCCTATTTTGACCTGAAATCGAGGAGATCAGGACATGGCAGAACTGGATTTTTCCCCCACATTGTTATATTTGACATTATTCATAACGTTTTTTTTTTTAATATTGGCCGAATATCTTGCACAGTATTTATTTCAACATCTGTATATATATATATATATATATATATATATATATATATATATATATATATATATGTGTGTGTGTGTGTGTGTGTGTGTATGTGTGTGTGTGTGTGTATATATATATATTTGGTCATAGAAATAAAGGAGTCAGCAAAGAAATAGTTTGACGGCAGGCTGAAGAATTCAACTTTGCACTCACTTGCCTTGTATTCTATTTGTCAATGTTAATGGACAGATAGCCATCATTTCAAGTTTACAACATGTATTATTACTATTGTTTGAGATTATCCATTCATTTTTTATATTTTTATAAATTGTGTCTGCAATACTGTATCTGTGAAAAAATATATTATTATTATTATTAGCCCTATCATTACTATCAACAATATGTACGGTTCATTGATATTTTGATATTGTATTATACCTGGCTGTTGCATTTGCATATGACGTTGAGCTAAAAATAAAGATTACCGTCACTATTTTAGAATTAGTATTATCCGTTGCATCCCTCTTTAGATCCCGAACATTTAATCTGCATCGTTTTATAGACGACCGAACTTCATATTAACCTCCCATGGCCGACTCCGTCATTGTGAAAAATCGTTGTTGTTTTCTGATACACAGGAATGGACAGGTATACTTTTTCCGAAGTTCGGGAGGTTTATTTAGAGACATTTCTACAGCGAAAATGAGTGGCGAAGGAGCTTCGCAAATAAAGTGAAATCGTAGATTTCACTTTCTTTCGTGCCAGTAAGTTTAATGACCTTGAAATTACAGAGTTCCTTTCACGAAGTATGCGCTGTATATATATATATATATATATATATATATATATATATATATATATATATATATATATATATATATATATACTATATATATATATATATATATATATATACATATACTATATATATATATATACATATATACACAGTTTCAATGGTCCTGTTATATTATTAATGCACAGAATATATGTGTATATGATAATTTATATAATATATATATATATATATATATATATATATATATATATATATATATATATATATATATATATATATATATATATATATATATATATATATATATATATATATATATATATATATATATATATATACAGTATATAACAAACCCCAGCAGCAGTAACGAAAACATACGTCACTATGACAAACAATGCTTTTTTCGCTGATGGGAAAAAATGATAAAGAAGACGACTTAAGGTTACTCCACCATCAAATGAAGTGTCTGAAGCGGAGAAAAAAGTGAAAGTGGACGGGTGTGGGATCATAGTCCCCGGGAGAAAGTTACTTCACTAGGCTCAGTTGCCAAGCAGCGAAAACTTGCTAATAATTCTTAAACATTAACAGCAAAACCTCAGATGAATGGGCAGTAGTAGCAAAGAGAATGAGACCACCACTTACTTCTCAAGAGTAGGAATATGCGAGGTTACCCACACTTTGCGAAATCAACTTTCATTTCATCTTGTTCTTCTTGGTCGTGATTGCATGCAGTACGGTCTTGCGTAAGAGGCTGTGAGCATCCCACTGATCTCTCCTTGTGGACGTGTTGACGGAGACGCTCTCACTGAGCAACCATCTTGCCACTCTCATTACATGCATCAGCGTCGATGCATGTTGTGCTACTCGAAATTGAATAATTAAATGTTGCACTTTGTGACTGCGTCTTATCAGTCACAGAGTAAATCAACATGCACATATGTATATATGTATGTACATGTGTATTGTGATGATGAACTATTTTTTTAATCCTTTGACTGGACCGACAATCATCTGCACGCACATTGTGGAGTGGTGGAATTTTTTTTATCATATCACTTTTATTTTTCTTTTCCGAAATTTTATTTTGAATATCCCTGAATAACTTAGAAAGTGAACTACAATATGATTACGATGGCAGAATGAAAGTTTTAATATATTACGTATATCGCAGCAGTGAAATCACCCCACCCGCAACCCCTATAAGAAGTGACCTCCAGCTCGGCAGCCACCGCAGAATAGATTGCTTTTCAATATTTTGCCAAGTTACCTGCGGCTGAGTTGTAGGACAAATGTGACCAATAATCTAGCTAATATATAACACTTTCACCCTTACAGCCAATGAAAGTAAAAATCAAAATTGATATCTGTACAAGTCGAAACCCAATTACTAGCATCTCAGCGATGGGGGTCAAAATGTCATGTTATCGTCGGAAGAGGGACTTTTCCTTAAAGAAAAAAAAAAAAAAAATTGGATTTTGATTATTAGAACTAAACTGTTCCCCATTTGTGATCTGAAATATTGGTCTGATGTATCTCCAATGTTATCGATGGTGAGTTCTCAGACAAAAGTATGTTGAATTTTAGATGCTGAAACAGCGGCTCTTGCATGTGTTAATTTCTCCTCTCTTCTCTCTCTCTCTCTCTCTCTCTCTCTCTCTCTCTCTCTCTCTCTCTCTCTCTCTCTCTCTTCTTTTGTAATCTATTATTAAAAAGCTTATCTTTTTCTTTTTGTTCTCTTTCTTTCTCAAAACATCCTGCATTTTACTTTCGCCATCTTAGGATAACCACATCTGAACTCAGCAATAATTAAGCAAAGACCAGGACACCGAAGGAGACAACCCCCACCTCCCCTCACTCTAAACAAGGCATATAAGTGAGAGGAAAGTGCGGATCATGGGCAGAGATGGTGACTGAAAAATAAAAGAAAACAAAAAACTTACCCTTTCCTGAACAACTGAAGCATAGAGAAAAAAGTCATAATATCTTGACAAAAAGTATCCTTTCATGTTGTGCTCGAGTTT
>NC_089744.1:36606598-36639098 GCF_040412425.1 Macrobrachium rosenbergii
AACTACGTGGGTTTGAGCACAGAAACCTGCTCTTCGTGACTTACATTCACTTTCGAACGAACGAGGCACGGCTACGGGAAATTGCTGTAACTGACGAGCCGTGAGGGTAGCTGAACAATGAAGTTTGCTTACTACTCATTGCTACCTTGTTCTTTTCATGGAGTTTCGTCAATTACTATAAACGACAGGATTGAAGAGCAACTAATTTAAAACCAGCTTAAAACTCTTTAGAAACAGGAGTGATCAGTCATACGAATCCTGTAGCTAAAGGACGGGAGAAAAACGACTTTGTTAAACTTTGGAGACATTTTCAACATGACTCACTTTCGAGAGAAATCGGCTTGAATATGAGATGGTTTCCATAGCAACAAATAGCCCACTCTAAGCCGATTTCTCCCAGAAGTTAATAGTCTCGTGACTGTTCCCAACTGAATGTATCTACCACTTAATATTGTTTAATCGTTAACATATACGAGAACAATCATAATGCCATCCAGTTTTTGTTGATGGGGTAATATATCAACGAGTCGTTATAAGAACAGTATGAAAATAAACTAACAAGAAAAACCGTTATGAGGAAAGGGTTTTGTGAAAGTTTTCATAATAGAAAATATGGTGATTGGACCGAGAGGGGATAGATAATAGAAGAATTAGACTTGGGGTAAACAGGAAATGTGTCGAACAGACCTCTCTTGAAAAGGCAATCCAACAAACGGGAAAATGAGCGTACTGGTTTCAGGTGGTGGATCCTGTCGGCAACGGTTTGCCTGGAGCGACTTGGTATTTCCAACATTTGAAATGTATCTAACCTTTGTAAATGTCTTCATTTCGACCATTATTTACTTGCCAACCTTACGGTTAGTATTTTCACATTTCGTTCTCATTTTCCATATATTTTTTTTATTTAGCTTTGGTAAACCAGAAAGTGAAGTATATATTTGGTTTTGGTGTCCGTTGTTGATATGAAAGGGATGTGGCATATTCCTTTCCGCCTATGTATGTCCGAACGAGAGGCTTGTAGTCATTTCCAAGTTCATTATATCGAGTGGGGGAGGTGGGATCGAGGTTACGTGGGAGTGGGAAGGAATTTAACCCCTGCTAAGATCATGGCTTCCGGGGAAATAGTATGCATGCACTGAATGGCGCCTTGGCAGGAGTTATGCCAACATCAGCAGGATAGCTAGGCGACATCCCAAGGAAATGGTGGATGGTGAAGAGCTTCTATCAAATTTTTCTTGGGTATTCTTTTTTAAATTTTGTCCAAATTGTCGACGTTATCACAAGTTTAGTTCCGTGAATGTCAGATAACTTTGTACATGGTAAGGTTGCCAACCGCCTTTCATTCGAAAGAACTGCCCTTTGTTTAGCTCTTCTGTCCTTCCTCTTTGTTTCTGGACAGGACGTCCAGTGTCCTTCATTTGAAAAAGAAAAACAATTTCCCCATAGACCATTTTCAGATTAATTTATCCTTAGTGGTAATGATACAAATCTAGATTTTGTGACATTAGATAGTCTTTAGATTTACCTTGCACATTTGTTTACATCATATATGGTTAATCACCTAAAGAAATCAGAACTAAATGTATTTGATTACATTCTAGTAGGATATATAGCTCTTTATTTAGTTGCTGCTTCAGTCTTCAGGTAGCACACCTGAAACAGCACGCGGACATTATGATACCAGTGACTGTTATTGCTTAATACTACATAATTTAACACCATGCACTTTAACTTGAAAGATAATTATATAAAGTTTCTTGAAACAAGAAAGCGTGATACAAATGTTCTCATTTCTGCTAAAAACCAGTATAAATATAATTAAAAAAACAAAACATCATTTATTAAGGTAAAAAACTGTCAATTATACCTATATGTGTGTATATACTAGAATGAAATGAAACTTACAATAACTGAAATATTGAGGCCTTAATAGTTTTTTTTACTTTTTTAAACAGCTGTTTTTCCATAGGAGAGCAGTGCCGTCACTGCACATCACGTGGTACACTGTGGGCATTACTAGAGGTTGTTTTCTCCGTCGTTTCGGCCCCTAGCCGCACTCATTTCTTAATTTTATCGTTTTAATACACCTCCATCCCAACTTCCTTTTTTCTATCTTGCTTTCCAACCTTTCTAACTAATAATTCTTCGTGCAATTGTGGGGTTTCCTTATAGTTCCACCTTTAGACCATTGTACTGCATTTCCTTTATTTTATGGATCTTTTTATCTTGCGGTCCAACCACTCCAACTCCCTCTTTTCACTTTCTTAAGCGGTGAATGGCCGAAAGTGTCCCAGTGCTTGGCCTAACAGCTTAAATTTCAAGAAATTAAATCAGAATTAAACACCCTCTCAACCTGAATTACACGCTAGCTTTTCGATCCTAACCTAACCCATCTAAGGGCTTTGCTCCCATGATTAGTCGCCGATTAATTATCATATTGCCACGCTGCTCTCGGTCAGTTTTAACTTCTTTACTCACGCAGCAATTTTCCTTATTATCAGTATGATGACTACGAACAAGAATACATCGAATTATGTTAACAGAGAGCCCGAACTATCAGGGGATACAGACGCCGTGAAGATCTTTGAGCTTATGATAATGAGCTGGAAAACAGAAGAGAAGCCAACAACATGGGAAACGGGCAACATTATTCAGGTACACAAAAAGGGAGATAAGTCAAACTGCTAACCAACCTGTTACAGGGTACTAGCCAAAATTACAAAAGATAAATTAGAACCTTACATACAGTAGAGACAGCATTGGGCGAATATCAATGTAAATTCAAAAAAGGAAGATCAACAATTGACCAGAGTTTTATTATTAGACTTTAAAAAAAGCACATGATGCATCCATGGACCACCAATCGGGAATATTATGAAGGAATCTGGTATACCAGAAAGGCTTATAAACTTGGTAAAGGTATGCAACTGGAATAGTGAGAGTTGTGTCCAGGTGCGAAGGAAAAAGACGGAATGTTTTTAAATTAAAACGGGTTTGAGACAGTGATGCCTTTTACCTCCAATGTTGTTTGATTTAATTTTAGAGAAAATACTATGCAGTATCGAGGAAGTTGAGGGTGGGTTATCCTTGCATTCGCAGATGGTGTTGATTTCACAGATACAAATATACATACTGTTCAAAGAAACTGCGGCCATTGTGGGACTAGAGATTAGTAAAAGTAAAGCCAAATTGATGAGAGTGTCAAGGACCAACCAACAACAACAGCAGCAACAAAATATGGTACAAATCGAGAACGTGAGGAAATTTCAATATTTAGGAAATATGTTAACACCCAGAAATGAAATGGAAAGAGCAGGGAATAGATGCTGTTTCAGTCCACTACATCTTTTTAAAAGAAGAAACATCACAAAGTCTACAAAATTAAGAATTTACAACACCATTATCAGGCTAGTAATACTATATGGCTGTGAGACCTGGGCTCTGACTAAACGTCAAGAACAAAGACTACTAATTTTTTAATACAACATTTTGTGTGGAATAACAGGTCACATTTACGACATAAATGAAGATGTTTGGAGAAGAAGACACAACGAAGAGATTTAACCAGACAACCTCTAATAACTGGCTATATAAGATCACAGAAGATACGTTGGGCTAGAATGTGGCTAGAATGGAAGAGGGCAGAAGCCTACAGTGGTTATGAAGGGATCAATAGAAGTGAGAAGACCGGTGGGGAGACCGAGGATGAGATGGAAAAATAACGTGCTAAGAGCTCTAAGAAACTGGGAATGGAGGATCCTGAGAATAACTGGAGAGATGCAGCACTCAACAGGAGAACGTGGAAAGGTCTGGTGCAAGCGGCCATGGGCCACTTAGAGGCCCGAGAGCCACCGGAGTGTGAGTGACTATTTAAGACTAAGAACATTTGATTCAAGTGATTATTGGCAATTTCAGAAAGTTCTCTTATAATCAGTATACTTTTATTCAAAACTAAATTATATTTACGTCAACTGGAACCTTTAATTTCTCACTTTTTTTTTTACTTAGAAAGCTGCCAGTAACTTATTTTACTTAAATAGTTGCTAGTAACTGTTTTTTACTTAAACAGTTGTCAGTAACTTTTCCATCATGTAAAATAATTACGCATACATTAATGCAACAGCAGCTGATAGTCAAGAAAAGGGTTAGGGCTAGCAACCTCACCCTTAAAGTCTCTCCAAGAACAAATTTATCAGATCCATATGAATTTAACAACCACGTGCAATTGCCATTAAAATCCTTGATTCCCTGAAACCTTTGAAGAAGAATTTTAGGAAAGAAATAAAAAATGTCTATCCATGCAAGGCTTCAAACCTATGTCTAAAGGGACGGCAGCCAGAGATAACCTAACAATATTATGAAGAACAAGAGTTTATTTCAGCTCATAATATGTATACTATCCGTAAAATTTAGAAATATTCAGCTAGATCTAAAATTGACGTAAAATGAGAAATGTGAAAAAAATTAACATACTTGATACATGTCGAAAATATATTTCACTGGAGAGAGGAGTCCAAAATTTCGTTGATACTAGGGGGACCAAGAAAGCTAGGACCAGAGTAGTTAAATCTGAATTAGGAATAGGCACGGAACCCTCTTGATATGAACTTCGTTGGAAGCTAATAGCTTGCTTTGTGATAAAGAACATCATCACTCTTTGGGATCAAAGGTATCTGGGATCTGCAGCTTTTGCAAATTTACAATTGGAGGAGGCGTGGAAGCCTCTCAGCAAGAGTTGCACTTGGTGCAAGGTGACTGTGGGCCATTAGGATTCTTTCATGAGCAGAGAAATTCATAATAAAGCATCCTGGAATACTAAATTTGTTAAACTTTTTTTATCTGTCAAGTTTCTTTTAGATTCCATTTTGAATTTTTTTCAATCCATTCTTGGCTATATTCACTTATATATGGAAGCATATTTCAATTATAGATCTCGTGAAGCTGAGGAAGACCGTTTGTTAATGGCTGAAACAGTTGTCGGCTTAGATAAATGGAGCAATAAGAAGAACTGTAGTTGCTATAAGTCCACTAGCACTTAATGAAAAGAGAATAAAGATCGTGCCAAGAAAGAATAATTAAATGTAGAAAATTATGGAATTACTGGATGGGTGAAGACAACCTACATCATTACAGACAGAAGACCACAGGTGCAAGGAGGCACTGCTGAGGGTCATCAGCCACCTCAATCAAATCTACACCCTCAGGAGATCCAAGAGGTCTGGGAACAGCGCAAATGAATATGAATTTAGAGGCGACATTGAAACCTATAGATGTGACCTTCGTTGGATACTGATTTGTGGGATTTTCCTTTAATTTTTATTCTCAACTCTTTTTTTTTTCAGTCACTTTTATGCAGTGCTCATCTATTCACTGAAGAGTAGTTCCATTGTAGATCTATGTAGATCTAGGGTATGCTTGAGGAAGACAATTAGTTAATATGTGAAACATCTATCAGTTTAAATACAGTAAACAGAGTAACATTGTAGCAGCTGTTGTTTGTCCCTTGGACCATAAGCCTTGAAGGCAAGAAGAATAAGTGGGGTAGTCACTGTGATGCCAGAGAGATGTAGCTGCCACATATGCATTACCACTTAATGTAGAAAAACAGAATTAAATGCGGAAAGGTATAAACTTCCCAGATAGACAGAGGATATTCTTTATCAAATTGTGGAGAATACGGCTGAAGGTCTCCAGCCACCCTAACATGACTGACATCCCGGTGATTAGATATATCTTCTCCCCACAGACAAACAAGAAAGATTAGACCAGTGTGGTTACAATTGATTTTTGAGCAGATTTAGCAGTCTTATATGAACTTTGCTGGACAGCGATAGCTACCCTTGTAACAAGGAACGTCATCACCATTGAGGATTAAAAGGATCTGGGACCAGTACACTTGTATATCTACATTCACAGAAGGAGTGGAGGCCTTTCAGCAAGAAGTGTACTAGATACAGGATGGCTACTGACCACTGAGTCTCTGTCATGTGCCATGAGATTCATAGAAAAGTATCCTGGTATGTGAAATTTGTTAAACTTCATTTAAGGAAAATGATTGTTTTAATACTTAAATTTTTAGAAAGAAAACATTCCCAGGTCTGGGTGCCAACTCCTATAGTTTCGGTTTTCGCAATTTCAAACTTAACTCTATAAATACACCTTGCTCTATCGTGCTTTGTCTTTTACCTGTAGCTGGACTCTCTTCCAGAGTGAAATCACTTTTCTCCTTCAGTATTTCTCTATTAACTGTTTTCCTTCTAATATTTTCTGTAAAATTTTAAATGAACTATTCAATAAAAAGTTTTCTGAACAACCTATGTGTTTTAAGGTCCCCAAACTCCCATGCCTATTAAATGATAATTTTCAAAGGGACTTTACTTAGATCGTACACAGACATTTTGGAGCCATAAATATAAAGCTTATTTCTAAGAATCCTACGACCACTGGCTTGCTCTTCAGGTTTAAAGGTCGGCTCTATTCTTTGATGACGTCGGGCGACGTTTATGAATATCACTTGTTGTAGATTTAATCTAGGAAAATATATAGGACCTACCCCGCGTCTTCTCAGGGTCTAGGGCAATTCTCATTGTGGCGCTAGTTATAGAACTGGGTGTAAGCTATCTAACCCAGAAACTTCTAATATAAGGAATCACATTATTAATGTAAAACAAACCTCAAATATGAGGATTTTAAAATTATTGGCCAAACAAAGCAACTCAACGAATTGCTGATTCTGGAAACCTTAAACATCAGATTACGGGTTCCGACTCTGAATAACCATTCCCCTGCGGTCCCGTTGTTTTTAGCCTGAATTTCTGTCATTCTTTGTGCCTGTGGATGTTCATTTTTAGTGTGTTTTTATCTTTGATACTGAAAGGTTGGTCTTGTAGCTGTTTTCAGCTGTAATTTTATTAATATATAACTGTTCCTTTTGACTGATATGTGTGTTGGCATTTTTTTTACAATTTTGCCCCGAGATTTTAATTTTTTTAATTATTTATAATTTTTTTTCTTTTAGTTTCAGTTTTAGTTAAGCGTGCATGTAATTCAGATCTGTGAGTTGTAATTTTACCGTTAAGATATTTAGTATTTTCTACTATTGGCTCTTATAATCAGCTCTTATTTTATATTAACATATACTCAAACTTTATTATGTAGAATATCCCTGAATGTGACAATGTTGCCACGAAACGTAGGAATAAAACAAAATGTGAATCTTATCGTATTCCTGACCTTAATCTGCTTATACATACATACATACATACATACATACATACATACATACATACATACATACATACATACATACATACATATATATGTGTGTGTGTGTACGTATGCATGTATGTATGTATATAAATACAGTATATATATACATACATACATACATACATATATACTGTATATATTATGTGTGTATGTGTGTGTGTGTTTGTGTGTATGAGTGTCATTTGAGGTCATGGCTCCAGGAAACGTTAATCTTGCGGTTCTCAGCAGTTTTTGTATGCGTGTGCAAGTGTTCGTGTCCCGCTTGTATTTCTGTCTAAATAGTCTTTATATACTGTAGATCAGTTCCCTAGTTAGAATTACCATTCATTAACTCCTGTTTCCCACATTACATTTAGGTAACGAAAATCATTCATGATGAAGATGAAATGGCTGAGCATAAGACTCTCACTATTGAAGTTTATCCTTCTCCTGTCTGTCTTGGGAGGATTCACTTACCTACACTGCATCATTCGCTTTACGGACATCGGAAAAAAGCAGTACGTATCTCTCTTTTCACTCTCGCCTACTACCTCCTGCCTCTCTCTCTCTCTCTCTCTCTCTCTCTCTCTCTCTCTCTCTCTCTCTCTCTCTAAGTAGACTGAGTATTTCTCTGTCTGTCTGCCTGTCTCTGTTATTTTTGTACATTAAAAAAAAAAAATTAGTTCTTAAGCTTCCACGTAATTCACGCTACACTTTCTCAGGTAAAGTTTATTTTTTATACCTAATACAGATTTTTCTACTGAATACTGCTATAAAGAGATTTGTTTAATCTACATTTAGTTTAGGTTCAAAGCTATTTTACAGAGCTTTTAGTGCTATCAATATAAGTGGTTGTTAAATCTCATAGTAGGTACTGTTTTCCTCTAGAGATCATTTCTTAATAAACCAGCTCCTCTGCATAGTTATATTCAATTTTCCTTATTTTCTGCAGACATGTTTCATTAACGTTCATTTTGGTCATGATTTGCCTATCTATTATTTGCAATAAGATTGTGTTTACATTTCAGCTTTTTTTTCATTCCGTTCCTTAAAGACACAGCTGCAGAATTCCGGTTCTGTGATCAACGTAAATCATGTAAACGCCCCCCCCCAAAAAAAAAAAACCAGACAGGCAAGTAAATTTGACCGGGACTTTCGGTGTAAATATGAAAACTATGTCGAATCGATTAAGATAAGAAGTATAACCATCTTTTTATGTTTTCTTTTTAGCATACTTATTTCCCCTGAATGGGTATTCCGTCAAAATGAAGAAACTTGCAGTCCTGCAACCAACATAGCGTTTTTAAAAAACCACAAGTGCGCTTCTTCTGCAATACAAGTAAGTTTGGTTTTTAAGATGGTAAGTTATTCTTCCTTATTTATTTTTCTGTAGATGGATTCTTCTACCACCTGAGGCTTGCAGTTATCTTTCTGTTTCTTGTAATGTTTTGCGTGTGGGTCTCTTCCTAATAAGTTGCTCCTAGGATTACTACTGTTTTTAGGTTAGTTGGACTTGCAAGTTTTCCTTCTGTTTGGAGGAAGGGAAACGTTAGTGCACCACCTAAGGAATAAGTACGTCCTCATGACCCTCGGAATATATTTCGATTTCATTTACCCCTGTTTCATCCAAGGCTTTTTGAGGAGCTGCTCTCTAGAAGTCTTCGTAGATTTGTTGTAAATAATAACCTGCCATCAGCATTATAGTTTGTATTTCATAAAGTCCTTGATGCTGGTGATGCACTCTTGTCAATATTTACCATCTTGCAGTGTGCTCTTGACGAGGGAGCACAGACACGTATGGTCGGTTTAGATTTTAATGGAGCCATTGATTGTGAATCATGAAGTACTAATCTACAAGCTACGATTACTGGGAATCTGTAGGTTTTCTATTAATATTTTAAATGAATTTATAGTAGGCAGAACTCAAAGAGTCCGTGTCGATGGCCAGTATAGTAGCTTAGTAATGTCATTGCAGGTGCTCTTCAAGGTAGTGTTCTTGGATCCCTGTTATTTATTATCTACGCCTAATGTCATGTGGCAAGGGTTGAAGAACAAACTTATTGCAAATGTCGATGATGCTACTCATCAGGCTATGGTTCCATTTCTGCATTTTAGGTCCGTGGTTAAAGAATTCTTGAATACCGATCTGGCATGCACGCATGAGTGGAGCAGGCTTTGAGGAATGAAGCTTAGCCCTTAAAAACTAAAAGTATGATACTTAGCCTTCGTATCCTGATTTTCATTTTAATGGTACCGTTTTAAATGTCAGTGACTGTTTTAAGATTTTAAGAGTAACTTTTGCTAGAAACTGACTTGAGAAGCATATGCGTAATCCTGGTTCCTCTGTTTCTCAAAAAGCTGGTATCTTGCGGAAATGTTTTCGGATGTTTCCTGATGAAGCCATTATATGTAAGCTTTTTAACTTTTTCTTCCTCCTTGTTTGAGGTACTGTTTACCAGTGTGGTCTTCTGGCGCTGACTCACATGTGAAACTCCTTGACAGAGTTATGTCGTTAGTCAAGATTATTTTGCCTGCTCTTGATGCTGACTTGTGGCACAGACGTAAAGTGAGTTCATTGTACATGCAGCATAAAATGTACTACAACGACAAACATCCTGTGCACTCTTCTTTAGCTGACATTGCTATTTTTGCTTGCAACACCAGACAGGCGATGCTGTAACTCTAGGCAGGTGCTGCCGTTATTTTTTAATATCAAGTTTAATACTACAGAGTTAGCTAGGGGTTGTATCTTGACTACAACTAACATGTGGTATAGTTTGCTTAGTGCAGCTGTGGAATCCTCTGATCTCCAAATATTTAAGCGAAGACCAAATTCGTTCCTGCTTTCTGCTAACGTCTCCTAAATTCATGTGTATATGCTTTTTCTATTCTCTCATATTTATTTATTCATCACTTTTTTTCTGTAACTTGTCTCCCTCTGCATGTTGCTCTCCCTTTGGGGCCCTCTTGGGTTTATGGCCTATTAATTCTGTCCATAAGAGTTTTCAGCTGAAGATTTAAAGAAAGAAAGAAAGAAAGAAAGACAGAAAGAAAGAAAGCTGATGCTTGTACGTGGACATTTGCAGTTGCCATCTAATGGCTGTGCGCAGATGTCTCCCTTTATCAGTTGATGTCTAAATGGAGATCTCTTCATCTAGCATTTGACTTTGTGTGTGGGCCTCGTTCTCTGTTATTTTATGCCGAAGCCCAAAAGTGTATTATAGCTTCCTTTATCAGCTGAAGCCCAAATGTTGGCATCTTCCTTTATCGGCTGAAGTCCAGATGCTGGTAGTTTCCACTGCCAGCCGAAGCCCAGATGTTGGTCGCTTCCTTTATCAGCTTAAGCCCAATGTGAGTCGCTTCCTTAATTAGCTGAAGCCCGGAAGTGGGTCGTTTCCTTTATCAACTGAGACCCAAAAGTGGGTTGCTTCCTTTATCAACTGAAGCCTAAATAAGGGTTGCTTCCTTTGAAGGATGACGATCATATATGGGCTTTTCCAATTGCTATTAGACTCTTGCGTATGGTTCTTTTCCTGTATCAACTGATACTTGTATTAGCCTCTCCATCTATCATTTGATGCTTATTTGTGGATCTATTCTTGTATCAGCTGTCCTCATGTATCTTTTCTTAACATTGAATTACTGAATTTTACTATATATATATATATATATATATATATATATATATATATATATATATATATATATATATATATACATATATATATACACACACATATGTATATATACACACATATATGTGTGTGTGTGAGGTGGCTCCTTTTTTATACCAGCTCACTCTATATGAGAGTCTTTGCTTTCATCATTCCATGCCGTAGCAGATATTTTTTTGAGGTGTCATATTTACGTCTAAAGTCTCGGTAGTGAGAAGTTTCGCCGATAACACAAGAATAAGTAGAGATTGCTTGTGATGAAGATAGGAACTCGCTACAAAGAGACCTAAACAATATATATAAATGGGCAGAGGTAAATAAGACGGTATTTAACTCTGATAAATTTGAATCAATAAACTATGGTGATAAAGAAGGAATGCTATATGCATATAAAGGACCTAATAATGAGACAATCACAAATAAGGTAGCAGTTAAAGACCTTGGTGTGATGTTGAATAGGAATATGTTATGCAATGATCAAATAACAATACTATTGGCAAAATGCAAAGCAAAAATGGGAATGTTGTTCCGGCACTTCAAAACATGAACACATGATTATCCTTTATAAAACGTACGTACGTAGTCCACTTGAATATTGCAATATAATATGGTACCCACACTACCAAAAGGATATTGCGCAAATAGAGAGTGTACAAAGGTCCTTTACAGCTAGAATAGAAGAAGTTAAGGACCTTGACTACTGGGAAAGACTACAATTCTTAAATTTATATAGTCTTGAAAGGAGAAGAGAACGCTACATGATTATCCAGGCATGGAAACAGATAGAAGGAATTACGGAAACATCATGGAGCTAAAAATATCAGAAAGAGCAAGCAGAGGTAGATTAATAGTGCCCAAAACTATACCAGGAAAACTAAGGAAAGCACACAGGACATCAATCCACCACGCACCAGCATCGAGAATGCAGCGTCTATTCAATGCGCTACCAGCTCATCTGAGAAACATATCAGGAGTGAGCGTAGATGTGTTTAAGAATAAGTTCGACAAATATTTAAGATGCATCCCAGACCATCCAAGACTGGAAGATGTAAAATATACCGGAAGATGCATTAGCAATTCTCTGGCAGACATCAGAGGTGCTTCACACTGAGGGACCTGGGGCAACCCGAACGAACTGTAAGGTCTGTAAGGTCTGTAAGGTCTTTATCGACAGATGCTCATTCATAGGCCTCTTTCTCTACCATTTGTATTTACATAAGGTATTTTCCCCATCACGTGCTTGTATGATTCTGTTTCATCCACTATCTACTGATGATTTATATTTAAAAACAAAAATGAGTTGTACTTCCACTTATGTGTAGAGGATTTCAGTGATATTCAGTTTAAAATCAAATGAAAGGGTGCTACTTTGTCTTGTTATCTACGCGCGTCACCTCCGAGGTGCTAGTACTAAACATGGCCGAAGCTCAATGGGACGCCGTGTTTATACTAGCCCCTCGGGGATCAAAGCATTATATACACCCATTTCTACATTGTGTGGTCAGCAAATTATATTAATAAACGATATCTTTGATCTCCGATGGGCTAGTACTAAACACGGCGTCCCATTGAGCTTCCGCAATGTTTGGTACTAGCACCTCGGAGGTGACGCGTAGATAACAGGCCAAAGTAGTACCAATGAAATTGCCTCCTTGTATATGAATTAGTTATACTGCCACTACTACTACCACCACCATCACTACTGTTATTACAATGATTATCATCTTTATCCTGTCTTCCCTAGAACATTCTATTTAGATACGGCCTAAACCACGACCTTCTCTTCGCCCTGCCGGAGGCCGGGAACTACTTCGGAGGTGGAAGAATTCCTTTCAATGACTTCATGGTTCGCTCCGCACCTTGGTTCAAGCTTGGCTTGAACATCTTTGCAGTTCACACGAAATGGAACCACCAAAAGGTAATAATACACAAAGCACATTTCTTACCTTTAACCTTGTAAGTTCTCTTGCGACGACCAGAAACATAATGGCAGCCCTTTCCCTCGTTAGGTGAGTCAATCATTTTGGGGTAGAGGAGACCCCAAACTTCTTTAATGTCTTTTGGGGCTAAACCAGGGCTTTATCTTTATGGTATCATCAACCTGTGCATGATAGAAAAATAAAAGCAGCGGGAACAAAGAAAGCTTGTTGATGTCTCACACACAAGTAAGGACACGGCAGCTATTTTGCACTCACTAGCAAACACCAATAAAAATTTTAAAGTCTTTTTTAAACTAAGAACATGTGATATCGTAACTTGTAACATATATATACTGCATATATATATATATATATATATATATATATATATATATATATATATATATATATATATATATATATATATATATATATATAAATATAAGCTATATTCAGTAATTATTTTACACATGACACCTTTGCACTTTCAAATAATAAAGCCACAAAGGACCCATTAATATGAAATTTACTGCACCTTGAGAATACCTTACTCCCAAAGGGTGACCAAAATTTCAAACCTCGGCTTTTTTGGGTTAGGAAACGAATGGCACTGACTCAACACATTCAGCCATCAGGAGAGATAAAATCGTTCTTTGACTCTTTCATACATATTTCTGTCGAATTCAGGCTCTGTATTTAGAAGCAATAGCACGCAACCTTTCTTTTCATCGACCTACCAACAAGAAAGGATAATATTTTAGACCTAGTATTTGTGAATGAGGTGAACTATGTTAAAGAAATAATAGTATATAACACGAGTATTTCGGACCATAATGTCATAGAATTAACAGTCCGTTCCAGAACATACGAAAACAAAGAAAAGCAAGAGACGAAAAAAATGGGAAGGATATGGAAAATACAATTTCTATAGTAAGAATATAAATTGGTCAAAAATAAATGAAGAATTAAACAAAGAATGGGAAAACATATTTGTAAGTGATGATATACAGGTAAATACCGATATATTATATAAAATATTAGAGGAAATAGTGGAAAATATATACCGAAGAAAAAAAGTAAGCATCAGTCACGAATTCCAAGAGACAGAAGGATCTTGTTCCAGAAAATTAGAAAGTGGAAAAAGCTCTTGCAAAAAGAAAAGAATGCATGGAAAGTGATGGAACTAAAAAGTAAGATAGAAAATGCAGAAACAAAAGATTATACAATCAAAGAAAATGAAAAATGGAACCTAGAAGAAATGACACTACAAAATATCAAGCAAAACCCTAAAATTTTTATTCATATGCAAAAAAAGATGAATAAAATAAGAGTAGAAATAGGCCCTCTAAGAATTGAAGGGCGATTAACGAATGAAAAAAGGAAATATGTAACATATTAGCAGAAAGATATAAGAGTGAATTTACACCTAGAATTGACAATGAAGATAATGATACAGAAATAAGAGATGAAAATACTGAATACTTATCAGATATAGATATTACAGAAGCCGATATTGTGCAGGCTATTAATGAAATTAAAAATGGATCAGCAGCAGGACCAGATGGAGTACCTGCCATATTGTTAAAGAAAGTGGTTCATTCAATCGCAAAGCCGCTAGCAATATTATTAATCTGTGTGGGGCAAAGTATAGATACAGGCAAGATTTATGATGAGCATAAATTAGCATATATTACTCCTACTTTCAAAAGTGGTTCAAGACTAGAGGCAAGTAATTATAGGCCTGTGAGTCTGACATCTCATATTATGAAAGTATATGAAAGGGTAATGAAAAAAAATATAATGAAACATTTAATGAAAAATAGATTGTTCAATATAGGACAACATGGTTTTGTACCCGGAAAAAGTACACAAACCCAACTGTTAGTCCACCATGAAAGCATATATAAAAAATATGATAAATGAAAAAGATACAGATGTGGTTTACCTAGACTTTGCAAAAGCTTTTGACAAGGTAGATCATAATATATTAGCGAAAAAAATTAGAAAACATAACATTGTTGACAAAGTAGGAAGATGGATAAAAGAATTTTTGCAAAATAGAAAACAGATAGTGATTGCAAACGATGAGAAATCGGATGAAGCTACGGTAATATCCGGTGTACCACAGGGTACGGTGTTAGCTGCATTGCTGTTTGTGATTATGATTGCAGACATAGACAGTAATGTTAAGGACTCAGTAGTAAGAAGTTTTGCAGATGACACAAGAATAAGTAGAGAAATTGCTTGTGATGAAGATAGGAACTCGCTACAAAGAGACCTAAACAAAATATATAAATGGGCAGAGATAAATAGGATGGTATTTAACTCTGATAAATTTGAATCAATGAACTATGGTGACAAAGTAGGAATGCTATATGCATATAAAGGACCTAATAATGAGACAATCACAAACAAGGAAGCAGTTAAAGACCTTGGTGTGATGTTGAATAGGAATATGTTATGCAATGATCAAATAGCAATTCTATTGGCAAAATGCAAAGCAAAAATGGGAATGTTGTTCGGCACTTCAAAACTAGAAAAGCTGAACACATGATTATGCTTTATAAAACGTACGTACGTAGTCCACTTGAATATTGCAATATAATATGGTACCCACACTACCAAAAGGATATTGCACAAATAGAGAGTGTACAAAGGTCATTACAGCTAGAATAGAAGAAGTTAAGGACCTTGACTACTGGGAAAGACTACAATTCTTAAATTTATATAGTCTTGAAAGGAGAAGAGAACGCTACATGGTAATTCAAGCATGGAAACAGATAGAAGGAATTACCAAAACATCATGGAACTAAAATTATCAAAAGAGCAAGCAGAGGTAGATTAATAGTGCCAAAAAACTATACCAGGAAAATTAAGGAAAGCACACAGGACATTAATCCACCACGCACCAGCATCGATAATGCAGCGTCTATTCAATGCGCTACCAGCTCATCTGAGGAACATAACAGGAGTGAGCGTAGATGTGTTTAAGAATAAGCTCGACAAATATCTAAGATGCATCCCAGACCATCCAAGACTGGAAGATGCAAAATATACCGGAAGATGCGTTAGCAACTCTGGTAGACATCAAGGTGCCTCACACTGGGGACCTGGGGCAACCTGGAACGAATTGTAAGGTCTGTAAGGTAAGGTCCTGTCGAAATATAGATAGGAATAAAATTCTTTGCAAACCGTTTAATTTAGGTCCACTACTGGTATGAAATGTTAAAATTTATGCCAATATGGCAGCAGTTAATTAAAAATGTAAGGCATTTCTACAAAAAAGGTATATTTCTGGAAGCTAATTCTCTAAAGTGTTAATTTTTTTATAGTTCAGTAGACTAAGTTAAATCAAATTTTGATAGTGATAATAAGAGAGAATAGATACTGGCTGGACATTGGTGCGCTAGAAGTACCAGCGGCTTAGGATGCAGATAATAATATACTTCAAGGTAGAGGAACTCTTGGAAAAAGGATTGTGGACACCTTCATCTAAATCATGATCATCGCCTCCAAGATCTGCAGCTTTTCTCAAAGCTCTGCCAGATTCTCAGCTGTGAAAATAAACTGCTTTTTGCTACTATTGAAACTGATCAGTTTTCTGGAGTACCTAGAAAAGGAACGAGAGGATGGGTGAATCTACCTTAAATTTATTGCTATATGGCTAAAAATCAAATGGTGTTACTGATAACCTACAGCACTTGAAACAAGTCAGCGTATTTTACAAATAACTGCATTTTTATCTGTAACTCCTTAAGTCATGCCTGCATTACGGATGTTTTTAGGACTTGTAACTACAGTTGGCTAAAGGAAAATAACTTAAAATGTTTCTTTTAGAAACAGATTTTGAACATTAGTGGTTAAAATTTCGATCATCACTTGTACCTAAGGTTGCTGTTGTCCTTTTGGGAACTTCACCTCGTCAAATCTGTACTTAAGGTCTAGTGCTTATTTTCTTTAACATAATGATAATAAGCCTATTTTCCTTGTCCACATAACGAGGCGATGAGTGACATGAGTCCCGTAGATAAGCTGCGGATCGCCTTATTATTATTATTATTATTATTATTATTATTATTATTATTATTATTATTATTATTATTATTATTAATTCAACTTCAATTACAATGGACAAAGCCTACGAGGGCCTACTCTGCTCTAAGATGTGCGATCTCTAATCGTTGCATTACATTACAAGTATACAACTGTCAATGTTATTAAGAAAAATTCCTCTTCTCTTAGTGCCTCCTTGAACCATTTTATGGGTGATCTCCTCTATTTTCACCTTTAAATCCGTGAATGTGTGCCACACTGCTTATGAATATTACTAAGATTTCATTAATCGTTTTTATCTCAGCTCACCACATGTTTAACCCATTGCAACATTTACGTACAGAACGTCCGCTGCCCAGGCGAGTTTCTCCTATTAATCTTTGCCCAACTTTGCAGGTGAAGGACATCATGCCAGAGAATTCGGTGTATATAACAATCGTAAGAGAACCAATTGCTTTGTTTGAGTCGCTTTTCACCTTCACGAATATGGGAAAGGTGAGAAAGTTCTTAAATTACGTTTTTAGTGTGTTTTGACACATGTAAGGTTTAAGATTACTTCCTCTTACAGTTCCTGCAAGAAACTCCGTTTTATCCATAGGTGTCATTAGGTTTCCCGCGATTAGCTACTGTTTCACATTAGAAGTAATATAAATCCTCTCTGCAAATATGCAAACATTTTGCATTAAGGAGACTTTTGGAAAAGTTCTGACAGCTCAGTGTAGAATGATTTCATCATCACCTATTGGTCTTCAGTTTATGTGTTTACATTAATTATCAATCCGCTGTTTATCTCTGGTCCCAGTTTTAATAACTTTCCTCAGATGAAGTAGGGTAGAATTAGAATAGCGTTTGAATTCAATATCTTGACTGAATGAGAGTTAACAATAACGTCAGAAAAAAAATTAGGGTAAAAAAATGATCCTACTTATTCAGATGCAGACTACCAAAAGGATAACGGAACTTCTGAGCAGACCTCCCCTACTGAATCTTAACAACTGAAGATTGACAGAATTCCTGAGCAGCTCTTCTTAGCGTATTACTAACAACTGAATTAAGTTAGTCTCTGTTTTTAGCACTGAAGACAACAGATATAACAGATGCATCAATGGAGTATAACGAGCACATTTATTCTAAAGAGAAAATAATTCACTTCGGGGTTGCAAAAGGTTCAGCTAAATATACATATTCTGTATAAAGTTTTGCTACAAAATATCATGGTAGTCACGATCACAAAAACTATGGCTGGAGAAATTGTCTCCAGCCGTATATTCAGAGTTCTGCTACACATAGACAACCAAACTTTACAAGATGGATGAAGCAGTGGTCAATAAAGTCAGGGCCATAGAACTCCATGAACTTCTCCTGAGGCTTATTTCCAAATGTATAGGTTTAAGTAATTTAGACAGAAACAGACAGTATATCCCTGGAAACGAAATCACGGTAAAAAAAAAGTTAGAATGCATACAATACTCAAATATTTTAAATTTCCTATGTTCAGAATGAGTTACAGGACCACGGTTCAATTGAATACAGCTAAAGAGAATGAAAAACATAAAAACCATGTTCTAAGAAATAATTATCCATTTCACTATTTAGTCGACAGTACAACAGTGATGAATCTTACTGTAACTCTTATAACAAGAAATGTCAATGATCCATAAAATGGAAAGTCCGGATGCAACGAGGTCAACATGGTAGAACCAGGACCAACTCAAAAGAAACAACCACGTCTGCTCAGGTAGTTCGAGGGAGACTATAATGACAGATATGAGATCTAAAAATGGAAAATAAGCAAACAAGAGGAGAAGGCATTGTTACAATAATTTACCAGCCAAATTTTGCAGAGTGATTAACTTGTCTAACACAGCTTTGGATAAAAATAAGAAAATGAACGGTAGATTGGCCTGAGAATAGGCTACCTATAAGGGAAAGTAACTGGTACAGAGGCTAAGGCCGGTATATTTCTATTAATTTTTCAGAACTGAGGTTAGCTATGTTGATGGCAATAAAGAATAAAACCACGAACCCAGCAGCCACTTATAAACCTTACGTTCCCGTAAGAGCTTAATAAATATTCTTTTGCAATGGTAACTGGTGTGGAGGCTAAGTCTGGTAAATTTCTATATTCACTTCAGAGGTGTAGGTTAGTTCTGTTAATGACACGCTCACACACACACAAACACAAACGACCCCAGCAGGCACTTATAAACCTTACTTTCTTGTAAATACTTCATGAATAGTCTTTTGCAGCGGTTCAATCTATCCGTCAGGTACACAACCAAAGTCTCGATGAGTTTGTGGCTACTCAAGAAACTGATTGGAAGAGGCATTTGGGTTACTTGGGCTACAACCAGATGACCTGGGATTTTGGCGTACCAGGACCAGAGATCTATAACATTACTTATGTCCAGGAGATGGTATGTTATCTTTTTTGAAGCTACTTTCATTGGTGAGTTGAAATAGCTATTACTTTTGATTTATCTGGTACATTTTCCCATGCCTAGGCTAATAAATATTATGGTACGTCAACAATACAGTAAAACATTTCATCAACATACATCGGTGAAGTGTCGCAAAGATATCCAAAAGAGGTTGAAAATAGGTCATCTACCCTAAGTGGAGAACGAATCCTTGGGAAATACTGAATGATCGCATGAGGCATCGGTTTAGACTGCCAATAACTCATTGACTTACATTTAACGTCTCTATGATGTGTATGCAGGAAGTTGACGACTTGTGTTTGTGACGTTTTACTGCAGTGTTGGCGAACGGTTATTGCTATACAGATGTATATCGTTTTGATTATTATTATTATTATTATTATTATTATTATTATTATTATTATTATTATTATTATTATTATTATTATGTTGAAATTATATAATTTGAGTTGATAATCAGTTATGTACCTGATACTTTTAGGAAATAGCCAATGTTTTGAAAAGTTACACTGAGATTTAAATGGAAATAAAAATACCAACTATGAACTTTGCTGCACATTTAACATTCACTTCAAGGTACGCGTACATTCTTCTTTATCAAAGGTTAGCACAGAATAAACTTAATTCAGATTGGTTAGTAGGTTTATGAATCAATGCCCCAGTTATGTTGAAACCCATAGTGTATATTAGAAGAAATCTATTCCTTTTAATCATGTAACGTAGTATATCAATACTGTCGTGCAGTTAATCACTTTTAGTCGTTAGTCAGTCAAAAATTAAATGTTCGAGGTCTAGAAGGATATCACCATTACAATAAAGAGAAATTTATTTATTTATTTTTAAACTTTACTTAATATTATTTGTCGTCACGTCAAACAAGCTACCAATAATCACTATTAATCTCTTGACAAATCAAGACTGTTTAGTTTAATCAACTATGTTTCATTTCTGCTGTGATTATTAAGAGAAATTTCCTTCTAGCACCACTTTGCTCCGTCTGAAGTAATCTTATAGGCGAATCATTCTTTTTAACTTTCTAAATGTTTCCAACTTGTCAATGTTTCATTTTATCTCTTTACAGGTAGAAAAAGCAGATAAAGACTTTGAACTTGTCATGATAGCTGAGAGGATGGAAGAGTCTCTGGTCCTCATGAGCCATTTGCTCTGCTGGGACATCACTGATGTCCTCGTTTTGAAAATTAATGCCAGGATGGCCAAGGTAATTACAGCTAGATTGCATGTGTGTATTTTTCCTGATGTCCCTTGCTTCTTTTCAACGATCATTTCATAATCGCTCTGAACAAATAAATGTTATCCACATCTGCCGCAACTGCATTCTGGTACCTTTTGCTAACAACGTCTAATTTTTCCCCATTCAGTTCAAGAAGGAGATGAATGAAGGAACCCGGGCTCTCTTAAGAAAGAAACTGGCTCCAGACTATCTCATCTACAATTTCTTCTCCCAGAAGTTTAGCAAGTTGGTGGAAGACTACGGAAGAGAGAGGATGAAAAGGGATGTGTTCAGACTGAAAAAGGCGACTGAAAAACTTATGGCCGAATGTGGATTTGCCAAGGAGGCGAGCGGTGATATGATGGGGCCTAACAAACCCTGGTCAGATCAGGTATGAAGTTAACTGAAGTAGTAAAACAAATTTGGGCAGATAGGTAGATAGTTCTCAATTCATTCATCATTCTGGGTTCTTTACACTTCTCTTGGAGAGATGACGCAGCTATATGCTGTTAATTTGCTTCAAATAAAATTAGTTATATTGCTTGCATGATATTTGTTCAAACCAGTTACTGAAGCTTTATGTTGGCCTACTACGTCGTCCTGCTTTGGAGTATTGTCATATTCAAAGTGTTCTGTCGTTGGTCTCTCTCCGTAATGTGAAGTAATTGAGGTCAATTTGTGTGATCAGTGACCCTAACCTTTCCTTTAAGCAAGATGATATTTCTTGTGGCTGCATAGTGGCCTCATTAAGATGATACAAAGGAGAGAGCCTCTACTCTCTGTACAGACCAATAATTTTCAAACTGTATGACTGTGAATGCTTCTTCCAAATATTGTTTTCCTTTGCTAGTATTCATTCATCTTTAAGACAACAGTCTGAAATTGTGCAGGGTTAAGCCCTGCTCTTGTACTTCCCTCTTGTCTTTTCTTTGGACACTATAAAGGAAAGGTTTATCCAGGAGTCAGTCACATTGGTCTTAACATGCAAATGATAGATAGGTAGATAGATAGATAGATAGATCAGGATTTCAAAGGTCTATTGCTTGTGTTCACAATGGGAATAATATTATGACAGATTAACAAGTAGTTTAAGGTGACCAGTAAGTCGCAATTGCAGACTCTCATAGGAGTCGCCCCAATGGATTTGTTATTAAATGAAACGTGGATACTGGAGCTCAGTAAAGTTAAAGAAGCTGGACAGCTAAGCAGGAAGAGACCAAAGGGGATGGATGAAAAAGGCAAGGCAGAAAGAAATTCAAGAAAGCCTCCTGAGGAGCCCTATACAAGTCAAGCCAGCCAAAAGGTATATGGTCCAAAACGCGGAGGTGCCTCTTAATTTCAAGCCAATTCAAGAACCATGCCTTCCTAACATAATTTATTAGAGACAAAATACAAGGGAAAGAAGAGAATAGCGATATAGCTGTCAGGGAAAGAAGAAAATTACAATAACATTTAAAAAAGAACATTATACTTGAAGTCTCACTAACACAAGAACTACACAAAGCAACGACGGCAATCATAAAGCATGCAGTGGATTAAGCTTTAACCCCATTATACCCATGCAACATACCTTGATAGCTTGTTATGTTCAGAGTAAACTTAGTTGACCTAGGTTCTCATTATTATTAACCTGAAAATCCTCTAAGCAATGTATCTTTCTCACCAGGTGTCTGGTTACCAGTCGCTGTCTAATGAGAGCAAATGTCAGCAGATGTCTCGCTCAGAAATTTCCTTCATAAATCTACTTCGAAATAAGCAAAGGAATAAATTTTTAATGAAGTAAGTTCGAAAGCCTGTTTCCATCCTTTTCCCCAAAAGCCCTTCCGTGCATCTGCTTGCCCTTGTGTTACTGAGGAGTAAATGCTGAGAACGTCTAATGACGGTTATTTAATCAAATCTTTCTCCACTATAGAAATGCATTATTAGAATAACGTGACTTAAAAATAAACCTTTTTCCTAATTACTGTATTGTAGGTCACAGTATTTTTATGTTTGTGTATAACGTTTGCATAATGAAAGATGATCATTTTAAATTTAGCTTCCTGTAGAGAAAATTCCTGTTGGTCATGGGTAATATCTGTTCTAGATATGGACTCGGGGCGATGAATGGAAGACCTGCTTTGCCAATGGGGGCCATGGCTTTGCAGAGTCCCGGGGACGTAGCTGAAAGGATCAAGCAGCTTCAGGAAGAACTCATCTATAAAGTCCAGGGGGAATTCGTCGAGGGCAGTATCACTCACGGAGGCACACTGAACCAGAACCAACGATCTGGCCCAAGCTAAAACTTTTAGTCACATTTCTCACATTATAGTATTATGTCTGTTTTCCACGTCAGTGTGTAAGTGTTGCCTTACTAGAGTGTGATATAGCTACGACAAAGTACTTTAAGAAAAACTCTCTATTTCAATGAATAAATACTTTTTGATGGTTTGTGATAGAGTTTTTACTTTTTTGTATATTATTTTGGATATTATTGAGTTTTAAAATCAAAGGTACGTTATATTTATTTTTTTTACGTTTTTTATTGAATGATAACTGGTATGTGATGATTTTTCTAAGGCAAATATATCTTATATCTATTTTTTTTAAATAAACATGTCAATACCGACTAGCATGTATTGGGAATATCCTTCTTTAAAAAAAAATGTAGGTTCCACACTATCAGGAACTCACAAAATAAAAACGCATTTATATCCAGTAGGATTGTGGTTTTACTGACAGTATGGGGTATTTTTCATACAAAAATTTCGAAAGACGTAAGCATGCCTAAAAGAGTTCCCAAAATAAGTCCTGAAGTGCATAAACTTAGGAGAATAACAAGGATTTCAAAGGAACGCATTCCTTCAGCGATTCTGAATTAAGTAAGGACGCGGTGTTTATGGTTTTAGTATTTCATTTCAGACCTTGAATTCATTTAATTCTACGTACATATGTCTAGTTATGCTGACATGTATTCGGGACACCGGAACAAGAGGTGAAGTCTCAGGCGGAGTAAGAATATTTTAGGAAACGTTGTAGATCACGCGACATTTTCATCTAAGGCTGGTCCTACCATATAAGGGTAGACAAGCGGGGGTTAGGGGACCAGTCATTTGATAAGACGGACTATGGGAATAAAGGTGGGGCTAGGGGAGCATATCGCCAAGCATTGCTAATGGTGAGATACAGCCTAAAATATTTTAATTTTAGCAATTTACCTACGAATATTTTACTCAGTTGAACCCTGATAACTCCGTTCAAATGTGAGTTACAAGGGTAAGATCATTTGAAGGATAATGCTTTTGTGCTTGCATTTTGATAAAAATCATATTTATTCTACTGAGTTATAATAGTGCCAGGAGCTTATGTAACAGGAATTCATGCAGTAATTTATGGGCTCTTAGCATGCTACATCTTCATTATTTAAAAAAAAAGTTACTAGAACCTTATGCAAAAATACAGATAAGTAAAACCAAAATAAGAATTGTTTTTCTCATGTTGCACCATTTTACAGTGATCTGCAGGTTGACAAGGAAATCGGAAATTAAGGAAGTCAGAAATTAAGTTCTAAAGATCCTGATTTCAGACAAGGATATAGGGACTTTACTGTGTTTTCCTCTTTTTCCAAATAAACAACCAAGGTGCAAATTACTTACACAATGAATATTTTACTGTTAAATAAAGAAAATTATTTTCTTTTAATTCATAATCCCTTCGAATATCAATTTCGACACTAAACAAATGATCGTGTGTGGCAGCGGTATCTGGTTATAAGTTAGGGCCACGCGCAAGAAAACAACATAGAATTTTACGGAATTAAACACTTAGCTATCTTATGTAACAAAATGCATTTTCACCTGTCTGCTTAAGTTTCGAGGAAATTCTGGTTATTGCGGGATAATCAAAGATCCCTGTACAAACTTCGGACCCAACACCCACGTCAGACGTGCTAACTGAGCCTAGACCTATGGACAATTTCCCAGTTCATAACAGTGAAGCTCTTTAGTCTGGGTCACAGCTACACTGATAAGGTAATTGTCTGGACTGGTCTCCAAATTCACCAGATTTGCATCCAGTCGAGATTTTTTGCAGTGCTATAAACAGGGATTGGAGAGGCACAGCTTTGAAGATTAAAGTGAACAGTAAGCCCCCACGCCCTCCAAATCTGAGAACGTTCTAGGTCCAAATGAAATTAGCTGACTTCTATGACACGCCTTGCTACCATAGCGTAAATAACAGAGAGTGACGATCTCCCTGCCGAGCAGTGACCTCGGAAGGCCATATTGAAAAACCGGGTGCAGCGCACGGTACTATAATGTAGTGACGAAACTATAAGGCAGTTCATTGTTTTTTCCCCCTCTTGCTTAATTGCTATAAGTTTGTTATCTTGTTGCAGGTAAAGTAATCATTACTGTGCAATAAATTTCGAAATATTGTTTAAGCGTAGAGTAACAATTTAAAGTTTCAAGACCTACCCCACCCCTCCAGTGAAATTAGGGTGAGTCATATGAAATTCCATTGACCACTTGTCAATACAGTCAAGTAAATAGAGAAGGGGATTCCATTAAAGAGAAATGATAAAATCAAAACGATAAAAGTGCAGACTCATTCATAAGGAGAACTAAGATTCCGAAGAATAATGCTGTTACTGTTAAAAAAAAATAAGATATGAGGCAAATTTATATAGATTCATAAACTCTACACAAAACAGTTCAAATGATTCAGCTCTTAAAAAATACTCTAACCTAAAACATTAAAAAATAATGGAAACAACCACCTACTTATTCAAAGGCAAACATTTCAAAAGTTCTATGTGTACGGCAACTTTCTTTAAAAATACAATTAAATCTGTTAAACCTACTAGTCACTAAAAAACTGTACCGCAGCTTTACTTATTTCTTCCTTTAGTAATTATGAACAAGGCTCCTCCGTTTTCAAATTTAGAAACAATTCCACGTGTCCTTCTGTCCATGTCTTTAAACGTCAGAGACTCAGAGGACTCCATTATGACAAAATTTTCCGCTACCACTTTTCACTAATAACTCCTCGGCTATCATATGGATAAAAGCATGGTTACCTAGTTAAAAAGAAAATATATCAGGGTGGCAGCGTACCCCCAGCAAAACTAAACTCAGATTTAGGAGTCCCGAAGTTAAGTTGTTGATGGCTAGCTTGTTTGTTTGATTTAAAATACAAAATGGTCTAGGCGCCAAAACACCAGTCGGCAGATGGACTGGCGCCAAACTAAGCAGTTTCTGGTGTTTTGCTTAACGGGACATATCAGCAGCTGACTTGCTAGATTTTCGATGAGCGAGGGAAACACTAAGCTAAAGAAGCGCATGTTTTTGAGACTTTTTATATTAGTTTCTGACATGAAGTTAACGTTGTTTGCCTATGAAACATCATTAAGGATACCGGTGAGACCAGGAAAGAGATGAGAGTAAAGGACTCATCTGATACACTTTTTAAAGGCAGACTCAAAGCCAGCTTAATCTAAAAACAACAACAGCAACAAGAGCTTTCCAGAAATTCTTAATTTGTTAAAAAAACTGATAGCACTAAACTTTGGGTCAAGTGCAAGTGTGGTGATGCAAGTTTCTGATTAATGTTTCACATCTGCTAGCACATGTTATCACTCCCATTGTTCTTGCCTGATTGTGAATCTCGTTGACATTTAGCAGTGGAGGGCTAACTCAGATGCAGTCACACTGACATCTTATACCGATCAACTTATCTACTTAAATGCTGTTTATAATTCCTTAAGGGATCTTGAGGCACAAGGGTTTCTATTTCGATCACCTGTTTTTAGGCTTTATTCCTGTCCTTTCAGGCTGGAACATGCAAGCGTTAATTTGTTTCTACACAGACTTCTTGAGACTATCCAGAGTTCATGTTATTAAGCAGGCCTAGGAAGTGTGGTCTATCTGACCCGCCCTGCTATCATTCCTATTTAAGAACATTTGTGACCCCACAGCCATCCATCCTTGATCAGGATGGATCCCATTCGAAGTGATCAGCTGGATATAGGTTTCATCTCCTGGTTGACCCTTATCTGACGATCTCACGAAGGTTTAAGGAATCTCAAATGCTTTACAAGGGCTGGGGCATAGGAGGCTGATAGACAAACTACCTGCTTATGACTTGATTCCCTTTTTGCAAACTCATGTGAAGAGTTTAATAGACAACTTTATTTCTGTTGTCTTTGATTTTGATACCTATGCCATTCCTGTCTTTTGTGAGGTTCATCAAGTGTCTACACTCTCTCTCTCTCTCCACTTTTTTTTTATTAATGCATTTTTCAAATTCATTATTTAGCCTACCTTTTTACCCTCTTCCTTGATTTCACTCTTCCCAGATGTTTTCTTCTTCCCTAAATCTTTCCAGAAACTTCTTCTCTGTGAGAATATCTATGAATGGGGCGGTTTTCTTCTCATCTCTTGTTCGCCTGTTTCTTCTGCCTTCTCAGCAGTGTATGAAAATCGAACTTCTCTGATCTATAATCGTATTAGAAATAATAGGCTACCATATCTTGGTAGACATGCTGTGGGCCTAGTTAATTCTGCTTCTAAGTCGGTAGGCAAGGCGACGACATCTTTAGAAGCCACATGTGCATTTTGTCAGGATAGCTCTCTCTGGTATATGTGGAATTTATCTGCCATTGCATGGAACAGTCTTGGCCCACTATTCTTCTCGCTTAAAATTATACTGAAGGCTTTGCTATGTTGCGTTTTCTATATTAACTTTTGATCCTTCATAGAAAACTATATTTGACTGGGGTGACTATGTCACTTCAATGCTTCTATTTTGCTTGATCTCGACAGAAAAAAATAGTATACTACATTTGAAATTTATCATTTTCCTAAGACTTACGAGAAAAGAAAAATAATAACTAAAGCAAAAAAACAGAATTAGCTCATGAAAATTAACAGAAGAGTAAAAGAAGTGACGTAGAACTGATCGAGTTTTATTCGGTTCACAAATATTGACGCCGAATCGTTGCTAAGTTTGGTCATGTTCTAATGATCAATTAACATTTATCAGGTTGATTAAGGTTGGACTTTTAGTGTAAAAGTATTTAAATCTGTACGAGATCTGCTAATCAATAGTGTTTTCGTTTTACTGGAGTTCAGCCTCATACCTTACCATCTACACCATTCACCAATCCGCTCCATGTAACGATCCATTCCTCATAAACGGAGACTACTACACCCGCAAGTGTTGCGTCATCGGTATACTGAACAATCTTGCTTTCCTGGCCAACAACCTTTATCACTTATATACACTAAAAATAACAGTTGACCGAGATCCTGTGGAACTCCAGACACAATAGGTCTCTGTTCGCTAAAGATCCCATCAACAGTAACTTGCTGCTGCCCACCTGTAAGGAAATCTTGAAGTAAACCTAAAACATACCCATCCACTCCAAGATTCTGAAGTTTATGAATAAGTGCCTTGTGATTTACTAAATCGAAAGCATCACTAAAATCTATTTTAATTACACTACATTCAAAATCTTTATCAAGGTTCTCTTGCAGATGGCAAGCCAAATCTAAAAGAGCGTCGCAGTTACCTAACTGCTTCCTACATGCATATTGACTATCAGCTAACTATCTTGTAGATTCCACATACTTATATAGTGGCTTAAAAATAAGTTTTTCCGCAACTTTGGAGAGCACAGGGAGAACTGAAACCTACCTGTAGCAACTTTAGTCTGCAGATACACCATTCTTTGGAAGAGTCACTGTATTAGTAAGCTTGCCCTCATCTGCAAAGATACTACGTCGACCTAAAGATCTATAGAATCTACTAATCTTGGGAGCAAACACACTTGAAACCTTTTTAAACAACAGACGAAATTTTCTTAACATCCCTAAAGTGAAATGCAAATTTTATAAGAGTAGGTTGAAGGTGACAAGTACGAATGAAAGGGATATCCTCAGGTGACTGCTTAGCTTCAAAAGCTCTGTATTTTCAGGTTAGTGTTCTTTAGTGTCAGTTATGTACAGGACTCTACTTCATATGGCATCGAGTTACAAGATGACTAAAGAGTTATATACAATAAACCTAAAACACGTTTAACTTGCATTATAAACTTTCGAAGAATAAAACACGAGTGGATAAGAGACAGAGAAAAAGTAATAAAATATAATGAAGAACAACATCTGTGTATAAGTAAACGCTGCTAGATATACGCAAAAAAAAAACTAAGGCATTGGTGTATGAGTTTTTAAGGTACTATCAAGAAGCCAACACCTAAGTTCAGCTTTGAAAGGAGGGGGAGACGTGTGGTACTGAAACCAGTGAAAACATACTCCCCAATATATTAACAGTACAGTGAAAGTAACACCTCTGTTACTGAGTAGTGTGACAAAGTAACATTTCAACAGATGAATAGTGGACGCAAGGAAAGATTTGGTAATGAATGGGTAGTGTGGCAATGTGGCACCGAAGAAGGTGAGAAGGAGAAGGAAAGAGATGCTTCTGACACTGTGTGGTGTGACAACATGGCACCTCAACAGGTTGACTGACAGTGAAAGGAAGAGGTGAGTTCTTTTACTTGGCAGTGTGACACCGTGGCACTTCACAATATTGATAGAGGAATGGAGGAGATACTTCTGGCATTAGTCCACATAAAATTCTGACTCCTTTGACAGTTCTTTTAGCTGATAATGAGACAAAGTGGTACTTCAAAAGATTAATGGTGAGATGACGGAGAGATCTTTGCAGATGGGTAGTGAGAGACCATGAGGCCTTACTAGACAATGTGACAATGACACAATTTGGCAATGTCAAACCTGAAAAGGTTAATGGTGTTAGAAGTGAGATTTATGCTACTGCGTGGTGTGACATGGTACCTCAATAGACTGTAATGATAGCAAGGAGAGACCCCTAACACTGGGTCGTGTGAAAATGTGGCAGTTCATTAGGTTAATAGTGAATAAAAGAAGAGACCTCTGTGGCAGCTCGGTACTCAACAAATCAAGAGTGAAAGAACCAGAATACTTACGACCCTGGGTAATGTGACAATGTGGAGCCTCAAAATGTTAACGGTGAAAGAAGAAATTTCTGGCACTGGGTAGTGTGACAGTGTAGCTCCCCAACTGTTTACTAGAGAAAAGACAGAAAGACTCCTGATTCTGGATAGTTAACCTCGTGGCACTTCAACAGGATAATAGTGCATGGAAAGTGGGCCCTTTCGTGCAGGGTAGTATGGCAGAGTCAAACTCCTCAAAAGATTATTAATATTGTAACTAAGGTGAGATCTCTAGTACGGGGTAGCATGGCAACGTTGCACATCAACAAATTAATAGCAAATGTAAGGTAAGACAACTGGTGTGGATAGTGTGAGTGCATGGTGCTCCAAAAAGTCAATAGTAAAAGAAATAAGAGACTTCTAACATGACAACTTGATGGTTTACTAGTGAAAGGGATGAAAGACGGCAGGTTCAGAGTAGTATAACAGCATGGTACCTCAAATAGTAAGTAGTGAAAGGAAGTAAACACTTCTGGTACTTAATAGTTTGACAAAGTGGCATCTCAGTATGCCATCAGCGAAAGAGATAGAAGGGAAGAGTTCTGGTGGTTGGGGTGCATCAGAAAGGTACTAGCGGAAGGAACAAGAGACTTCTACCAGGTCACAATGTGACAATGTTGAACCTCAGAAGTTAATAGTGCAATGATGAATGGTGCCACACCATGACACATCAGTTTTATGGTGAAAGAAGCGACTGGGCACTGTTATGGTGCTGCACTGTAATAGTGAAAGGACAAAAAGATTTCTTGTACTAAACAGTGAGGCAAAATGGCAACCAAAAAGTTTATAATGAAAGGAGGAGACTTCTAGCAGTGCGGGCCTATCAAAATGTTAATAGTGAACAGGACACCTCAACAGATTATGATTAAAAGGAAAGAAACTCTTCTCGTTCTAGAAAGTTTGACAATGCAACATTTCTTAAAGTTAATGGTGAAAGGAAGGAGATGTCCGATGTTTAACTTGATAGTGTGACAAGGCACAACATCATCATGCTAATGGAGAAAGAAATTAAATAGTTATAGAACTGAATAGTGTGACAACATGGCATCTCCAAAGGGCAATAGTAAAAGTAAGAAGAAATTTCTGGTGCTGGATAGCGTGACAGATTACTAGTGAAACGCAGTGAAGACTTCTGATTCCAGATAACTTAACTCTGTGGCACCTCTTAAAGATTAATAGCGAAAGGAAGGAGAGCCTTTTGGTACTGGGTAGTAGGATAACGTCACACTTCAAAAGATTATTGGTGAAAGTAAGGAAAGACTTCAGGCACAAAGTATTGCGACAAGGTTGCACTTCATCATATCAGCAGCGAAAAGAAAGGCAAACTTCTGTCACTGGATATTGTGACAATATGGTACTCGTCACATTCACAGTGGGAGGAAGAAATAACTTGTGGCAACTGGCAATGTGGTAACGGGTTACCTCGTCAAATGATCACTGGAAGGAATAAAGGCCTTCTGACAAAGGGTAGTTCGAGAACGTGACGCATCGACAGATTAAAGGTGAAAGAAATGAAAGATTTCAGGTACTGGTGGTTTGACAAGAGGCATCTAAATATAATATAAGGAAAGGAAGGACAATATGGCACCTCTAACGAACACGAATATTGACGGTCATAATGTGTAATAATGACCGTCAATATCCATAGTTGTCTAGGATAATCCCGGACACTCATTCTATTATCCTTCCATATTGCCATCTCGTTAGTTAGGATGTTAAACAACAGCTCATGGGTGCTTGATGAAATTTAGAACACTTTCGGCCATTAATTGCCAAAGACAGTGAAAAGAGGGAGCTGGAGTGGTTGGACAGCAAGATAGAGGGACCAAGAAAACAAATGAAATAAGCCACAAGGATCAAAAGGTGGAGCTGGGAGAAAACTCCACACTTGCTCTAAGAAGTATCAGATGGAGAGGCTGTGCAGTAAGATGGAGGAAAGGAACCGGTAATGGAGGCAAACTGAATTAATAAAAAGTAGACGCGGCTGGGGGCTGAAGGGACGCTGCAAACGCCGACGCTGCAAACACCCCTCAGTGCACCACATGCGGCGCACTGACGGCACTACCACCCCAAGGGGGACTGACTTATTGCAGAAAGTTTAAGTTAACGTCTAACCTAAACGTGTTCCAACTGAAGTATAACCCCTGCATATGGCATACGACCCATTTCCGGGTACCATGATTGTTGTTCATCGCCAAAAAATTACTCTCATTTTGCGCCACTCATAGAATCGAGCTGGCTGAATACCTTTTAACTTAAAAGTCCACTTCATGTGTTGAAGACTTCTGATTGCAGATACGAGGAACACTCCACACTCAATAAGCTGTAGGTCCCGTTGCTAGGTAACCAATTGCTTCTTAGCCACGTAAAAGTAAATCTAATCCTTCGGGCCAGCCCTAGGAGAGCTGTTAATCAGCTCAGTGGTCTGGTTAAACTAAGACATACTTAACTTTCTCCATGAGAATAGGAGTTTGCTCTAACTTCCTTTTAACGTCTGTGACATTTTTGTTCTTATTAGTATAGAGAGAGAGAGAGAGAGAGAGAGAGAGAGAGAGAGAGAGAGAGAGAGGGTGGTAATTGTTAGGCAATTAGATATTTAATTTGATCAATAACACAGTGGAAAGGCATTTGGAGAGAAATATGAAAACATCTAATTTAATTTAGACAAAGAGTGAGATAAGATATATAATGAGAGAGAGAGAGAGAGAGAGAGAGAGAGAGAGAGAGAGAGAGAGAGAGAGAGAGAGAGAGAGAGAGAGGTTTTATCAATAACCAGCTTGTAAGCCAGATGAAAGCGATCAAGATGAGAGTAGATAATTGTATAAAATGGGAACGAAAAAGAGTGAGGGGACGAGACTTTAAGAGAGAGAGAGAGAGAGAGAGAGAGAGAGAGAGAGAGAGAGAGAGAGAGAGAGAGAGAG
>NC_089744.1:36644098-36671598 GCF_040412425.1 Macrobrachium rosenbergii
TATATATATATATATATGTATATATATATGTATGAACTAAGTTACAGCCAAGAAGGAAAAGTGAAACGATTGAGATGCTAAGTATTTTCGTCTTAACATCAAGACATGGTTACAGCAAGTACTTAGTGTCTCAGTTGTTTCACTTTTCCTGCGTGGCTGTAACTTTGTTCGTATACTCATCACGTTTTTACCTTTATCATGATCTAAAATCAAGCACACACACACATATATATATATATATATACATACATATATATATATATGTATATATACACATATACATATACATATGTATATGTATATACATATACATATATGTATGTATGTGTATATTTATATATATATATATATATATATATATATATATATATATATATATATATATATATATATATATATATATATATATATATATATATATATATATATATTATTTGTATATCTCTTTACAAGGGGTGACTACCGAGAAAATCAGCACAACAGTAACTGCTGGATCTTGGATGAAACTGATGTGCAGAAAACTTCACCAATGTTATACGTTTTATTCCCACAGACAGAAAGCTCATGAACAGAATGTTGAGCACCTCTGTACAAGCAATCCGTCATTTACCTATGTTTTGCATTCACTCTCACGCTTCCTTCCAAGACTTTTTTTTTTTTTGCCAATATCCAGGGAATTTCTAGGTCTTTCTCTGCTTGCTCATTTTACTTCGAACTTGATCGTCTTTCATTAGTTTGTGCGATCTCTGCTCATTATCCTCAGTCATTATATATCTCCTGCAAATATCAAGCAAGCCACCCTGCATTCATACCTCAATTTTTGTATCCAATAACAAATTTTTTTTTTTATTTTTGGCATCCCACATCACTGCATTCATAGAAATATCAAACAGCCATGGAGTTATAATGCACCCTTGGCTTAGGCCCTCTATTACACCAAACCAGTCATTCTCAGGTCTCACATTCTAAGAAAGGCTTTGCTTACAACGTAAATGTTTATAATCGCTCTCTATAACTTATCTTCTATAAAATATATCATCCTCACTGCGTCTCTTGGTTCTATCATGAGCTTTGTTTAGGTCCATGTATGCCACGTCTTAATCCAAGTCTTACTATGCATTTTCCGTGCTATGCTAAGAAACCTTCCATTTACCTCTTTTCAATTGTCCTTTGCGTGTGAGTGGACGCATATGCGCATCCGGTTAAACACGCTGGTGATGGGATTTTGGTGTAGCCACTTTATAGGCTAATGTTGCGTGAGGTGTCTGCAGATGGTTTCCAGCGTCAGTTCAGCATTTGAAATATGATTGTGGTGGAGATCGTTATCTTGTTTTTTTTTTTTTTTATCCTGGAACTATCTCCTCCTGGGAGAAAATGGTTTAACGTTGGCAAAGTATAATAAACACATAAACGCACTCGCCTTACACATACATATTTGCACACACTCACCCACCCACATACACATACACATACTCACACAAACAAACACACATACACACACACACATATATATGTATGTATATGTGTGTGTGTATGTGTATGGTGTATGCGTTTATGTAAAATATGTATGTATATATATATATGTATATATATATATATATATATATATATATATATATATATATATATATATATATATATATATATATATATATATATATATATATATATATATATATATATATATATATATATATATGTGTGTGTGTGTGTGTGTGTGTGTGTGTGTGTGTTTGTGTGTGTGTGTGTGTGTGTGTAGGAAATACATCTAATCTTAATTTCCGTATTGTTATGGGTCATCACATATTTCAGCGGTTGCTTCAGTAATGAGCACTCAAAAGACATATGCACCACCGAAGAAGATGCTGGAATGTGTGTCGTCGCTTATTATCTTTTATGAGCCTTTGTATGTATATGTACACACGCACACACATTATATATATATATATATATATATATATATATATATATATATATATATATATATATATATATATATATATATATATATAAATATATATATATATATGTATATATATTATATATTATATGTGTATATTTATTATATATATAATGTATACGTGTATATATATATGTATATAACTGTATGTATATATATATATATATATATATATATATATATATATATATATATATATATATATATATATATATATATATATATATATATATATATATATATATATATATATATATATATATATATATATATATATATATATATATATATATATATATATATACATACATATATATATAACGGAATCAGACATTCGAATGCACGTAAACGTACAGTTTACAGAAATGAAAAGTAACCCATTGCTGTTATACCAAGTGTAAAATTTGTTGGCCAAACGAAAATATATAAGGTCTTTTTTTCGGAGAATTGCAGAAGATTATACAAAGTCACACAAAATATCTGCTACCGACGCAAAAGATAATATACATAGTACACTGACCTCCACTTCTCTCAGTCTTTCTTTATCTTTATTTCTATTTTACTTGTTTATCAAGATGAACGAATATTTAACCTCTAAAGGAAACAAGTAAAAAATGCCCTGAAGTTTCTTCGGCGCAATCGAGTTTTCTGTACAGTGTGTAATCAAGGCCACAAAAAATAGTTCTATCTTTCTGTGGTCTCGGTATAATACTTTATGAGCCGCTGCCCATGACACTCTCAGCCGGCCGTGGTGGCCTGTGTTGTTGTGTTGCCAGACGCACGATCATGGCTAAATTTAACCTTAGATAAAAATAAAAACTACTGAGGCTAGAGGGCTGCAATTTGTTATGTTTGATGACTGGAGGGTGGGTGATCAACAGGCCAATTTGCAGCCCTCTAGCCTCAGTAGTTATTAAGATCTGAGGGCGGACAGAAAAAGTGCGGACGGACAGACAAAGCCATCTCAATAGTTTTCTTTTATCGAAAACTAAAATAAGATCGCTGTTAAATTGCACTTAAGAGCTATCTGTTACTTGGTGTAATAAAGAAAAACTAATATCGAAAACTAAATCCTGTTTAGATATGACTAAGATGTGCTTGTGGAGATTTCTATGCAGCTTGTCTTCTGAGTTTCTTCACCCCGGTATACCTCCTTAGCTTAAAAAGATTTCATGGAAATGTCCTTTAAACTATCTTTATCACTCCCTCAGGAAAGATTTCTCTTGCGGTCGAAGCCACAAAACTGTAAACCATGGCTGGTTCGAGTCTGAGGCCTAAACGTTAATTTATTTATATATTCAAAAGAGAAAAGAAATAAAGAAGAAAAGCAGCTTATTTTTTCAACCGAGGAGTATTTCGAGATTTCTGTTCTGGTCAGCTAATGCAGAATACTTTTTCCTATTACACTCTATGTCTTGGTACAGACAGCATGCTAATGGGATCGTTAATGGATCGTATTCTCATGCGTTAAGAAGCCATATAGCAAACTCCCTGGCGTCAGGTGAATTTTTGACGAATTGCAATAAGCAAACTTATGAATATGTACATTGGAATGTAATAAAGAACTAATGAACCACATCGATGAACTAATAAACGGCGCTGAGTGAGTAATGGAAAGCTTATGGAAAGAATGGGATAGCTGATGCATAGTGGTAAAATTTTATGTTGAAAACGGAATGCCAAGAGAACACAGATTACCATTAGGATCTTCTCGTTGAATGATAGTTAAGATAATGAATAACATAATGCGGAACCCTATAAATGGTGATAGATTAATATAGTATAAAAACTGAACGTGATCAGAATTGCTGTGTAACATACTTCCTTAATTCAAGGCTTTCATTACCTAATCTCACGCTGTCATTCACGCTGTCAAAAGTACTTACTCTGAGATGTCCGCGAAAAAGGGTTTCGGATAAATGTGGAAAGTTATTATTATTATTATTATTATTATTATTATTATTATTATTATTATTATTATTATTATTATTATTATTATTATTATTTCAGTAGATGAAACCTATTCACATGGAACAAGCACACAGGGGCCATTGACCTGAAATTCAAGCTTCCAAAGAATGTTGGTTTCAACCTCCCACCGCAGACCCCCACACTGCAACAGTAACTGATCATGATACGCCAGTGATTTTTCATCGCCTTTGGGGAGACGCGAACCAGTGAAGTCTGAGTGGCATTCCACGACACTAATTACTATACCGTACTAAACTATACTTCTTCTCTTTTTATGTCGAATTTAAATTGAATTTCAGCTCTCTTCTGGAGGAAAGAAACAATGGAACGTAATTCATTGGCCTCTACAAATGAGAAACACTACAGACAATGGGGTTGCCGTCTTCTGATTAGCATAAAATAAGAATTATCATGTCGAATGGATTGTAATTTGGCCCATGGGACGAGGAGCGACAGAGGACCTCTTGTGGATGACCTCTACTGTTTTATAAATTCTTTGTTTTGGATTTTTAATGTAACTAATTTTTATAAACTTCATATAGTGTATTTGTTTATCTTTCTTCTTTCGGTTACGTAAATTCTTTATTCTTTTTTTATAAAGTCATTATTTTAGATTTTTAATCTATGTCTTTCTTAATTTCATTTTTTTTTATTGTACTTCATATACAGTATTTTTATTTGTTTGTCTTTCCTCTTTCGTTTCCGTAAATTCCTTGTTCTTTTTTTAGCAGTTTCTTGAATAATATGAATATTATTAATGGACTCGAAAGGTTCAGTTAACTTGAAGTGGTAATACTTCTGTGCCTCCGGCACTTCTTGAGGACACAAATAAGAAGTGAGGGAGAAATTTAAAAAAGATAATAAAAAAAAATCTTAAAAAAAAAAAAACCAGATGAAGCGTCCGAGCATGACCAAGACAGAAAAAGTGGGAAAGGGAAGGTAAAGTATATAAGAAGAAGAAGAAGAACGAAGTAAATAAGAGGAGGAGGAGGAGGAGGAGGAGGAGGAGGAGGAGGAGGAGGAGAGAGAGAAGCGGGAGAAGCAAAGCACTGGAAGACGAACCAAGTCGAGAATCAGGTAGAGGAAGAGAGAAACTGAAAGTAAAAGGAATTACGAAAAAGCAAACAAAGGAGATGGAAAGGGAGGAGGAGTAGTAGGAAAACAGGAGAGTAAGATTTCAATAAGGCTAATCTAACAGATAATCAGGTGAACAGAGGTAACCGTTACTTCATGACCAAACCGTTCAAAAAAAAAAAAAAAAAAAAAGTGCCCAGGCGGATTTCATGATTCTGTGTAAACTCGGCAGAAAGAGCGTCAATTCACGACGGTTAAGAGTTGACCGTTTGTCTTTTAGGATTGTTTCATTATCAAAATTTAGGAAAAATGCGTATATGTTATGTAAGCATTGTTCCATATGCACACACATGCATATATATACTGTATATATATATACATATATACATATATATATATATATATATATATATATATATATATATATATATATATATATATATATATATATATATATTGTGTATCTATCTATCTATCTATCTATCTATCTATCTATCTATATATATATATATATATATATATATATATATATATATATATATATATATATATACATATGTGTGTGTGTGCTCGTGCGTGTATGTATGTGTATTTATATATTTATCTATCTTGTTTTCTACCTATATATATATATATATATATATATATATATATATATATATATATATATGTGTGTGTGTGTGTGTGTGTATGTATGTATATATGTATGGATATGTATTCATCACTGCACCGCTGGCGTTGCAATGCACAGAGCGTCTGTGAAATTCCGCCATTCATGCCTGTTGTGTTTTCATTTCCAAAAATCTCCACTAATCTCTAGCTCTCTTCTCATAGAATGCATTCGGGTAGGTAAGGCGTCATCGTACTAATCTGGGGCCCACAGGGGCCCAGCTGGCACTATCGAGTACTATTTTCACGTGTTGGTGAAAGGGGGGTGTCCAGGCCATTTCCATGCCTTCAGTACTATCCCATCTAAAGTATGGAGCTACCGTAATTTCCCTTACAGTATAATTCGACTTTGCCCCTCCCTCTGATTCCTGTTATTCTTCTTGAAGGTTTGTTCTAGAAAAGAGGAAATCTTTGTTTTTATGGTTTCATGATCATGTGATCCAGTTCCACCTAGCAATTCAGATCCTACGTAAAATCTTCCGTTCGCAGGCAATTTCAGTCTACTCTGTTGTGCAAATCTTATTCAGGCTGCCCTTGATTTGCCTTATTTAATCTTCCACTAAATTTCATCAAAGTACACCATTGTATCCAAATGTATGAAAACACCGCATCACTAATCCTGTTCCATCTAGTGTTATTTCATCTCTCCATGCATACTCGGCCCTCATTATTTCTGTTTTTTTCTTAGATTTATCTCGAGTCCTGTAAATGTCAGAACCAAGAAGCCGTAGTTTAACGAAGTGGCGATTGTTTACTTCAAGAAAGCCGTCCTCCTTACGGTTAGTTATGTGTGGCCTGAGGGTAGTTCACGAGATGTATTGTCGAACCTCATCTACGATGGACATATATTGAGTTTATTAGGTGAGTGGACTTGGCAGGAGTTGATGGGTCCATTGACTTGGACTGCTGCAACCATTCAACTTGGGCAGTCGTAATGTTTGCGTCCTGGGCAATTAATGCTCCCATGCTGTTAAATATCGCTTAGGTGGACCCATACTCACTGTGGTTAGTATCAGTGGTTTCATTCATTTAATAATGTAAAAACGTATACATAATGTAATTAGAAAACTTATCAAACCTGTTAATGCTTAATACTGTATGTTTTTCAATTCTGAAGATTTTCCTTGCCTTTAATTTATTACAGTAAGTATAAGGTATCATTTGCAGTGTTATTATAGGTGAAACGTATTTAGGTGACTGACAGTTAAAAACGTCGAGTGGTTTAATTGAATGTAACCCTTTGTAGAGACCTCGTTCTCGGAACTCCTACTGAAAACAAAGTTGAGAAGCCTCACGAGTGTTCACACTCTCACCCACTGTAACATGCAGGCGGTAGCAGCAACAAGTCCCATCTCTCTGGATATTTTATGCATTCTAGTAAGTTAGTTTTCTAAAATGTGTTGTGTCTTGCTGATTAAAACACTGTCTTCTGCGTACTTTGCGTCTGTCACTCTCTATTATTACCTCACTCTAAACTTCCTCTTCCATTTCCAACTGCCTTTTTCATTACAAAATCCATGAGCAGGGCAAACAGCAGAGGAGACTAAACTTATTCATGTAGCATTCTACTACTTGCTGAATCAACGGAAAGTCTACATCTGTTTCGTTCATGGGTACTTTCAGCTACTTTTACATACTTAACAGGAGTGCCATAATGGGGTAAGACCTTTCATAATATTGGTCTGTGGATGCTGTTTGACTAAATGCATTCTAGTCATCGGCTGAAGCCATCAGGAGAAAGTTTCTAAATTCCATAAACTACTGCAAATTATATTAACTCAAATATTTTGTATGTACAGCTCCTGTATTTTCTAAAACAACATGTTCATCTCTAATAATTTTCAAAATTCTTTCTATAAGCCATTGAGGATGAGCATAGTGAATATTTTCATCTGGAATAATGTAAGTGCGATGTCTCTTTAACTACCACATTCAGTCAGGTCCTTCCTTTGTCGCCTTAGCTAAGACTTGCAATTCCCAACCGTCAGCCTTGTTTCTTCATTCCATCTTCTGCAAGAGTCGACAGTATACGAGGTATCAATTCGTTTTCATCAAAAATCATCCCTGCAGTAATTCCATTTCTGGTGCCACTTCAAGCCGTCTTCAGCTTCTTGTATATAAATCAAATTATCCGCCCCCCTCCCCACCTTCCCAAACCTCTTAGCCATGTCTTCACCAAGTTGTTTTACACATATTTGTTCTTCTTCTTCTTCTTCTTCTTCTTCTTCTTATGCTTCAGTGACTCAGCCCTCCTTTTGACAGGTAATTTCCTATTCTTCTTTTCACTTACGGATATTTGATTAAAGATTCTTTGTACCACTCTGACATCAGTTCCGCTCTCTGAATGTGCGGGTTTGTCTGTTTTTCTAGATATTCGTTTAACTTCGCTATCTAGAATTGATCACTTAGCAGGTTTTTCTTTCATTTCCTCATCTCCGCCATGGAATATTTTACGACTACTTTTTGCTTTTGCCTTTTTATATATCATTTTAGGTCTCCTTCCATATTCGAAGTTCCCGCCTCGTTACCTTCTGACCCAGTACTACTTTTTCAACAGACTGACATACTTTCCTGTCTACACCACCTTATACATGGTTTCTAAAACAGCAAATCTATTTCGATATTCAACTGCAGAAGCTTCCCGATGTTCAAGAAGCCTTGTTTTATCCAACGTAAATACACCATCATCTTTTTTGTGGGTGCTTATAATCTCAGCTTTAGTCTGTCAGTATCAAGCTGATGATCAGTGTCGACAAATAACACCTCTTTAGGTCCTAACATTCAGCTTTAGATACAAAGTTATTAGATTTTTAGCACCTTCGTTGTCCATTTGGAAACATGTATGTAACTTTATATTTAACAACAGTTTACTTCATGGATATGAGAGACAGAGGAATTAACATTTCAAAGGCGACTAAAAGTGAACAAATACAAGATATGGGCAGGAAAAAAAAATAAGAAAAGCAGTCTGCGCCCTGCTAAGCGAAGGTGAATGTTGAATGTCCCCAAAGAACATGAGAGACAAGGGAAAAATGTTGACCCTTTGAGTTCATTGAACTAGAGAGAGAGAGAGAGAGAGAGAGAGAGAGAGAGAGAGAGAGAGAGAGAGAGAGAGAGAGAGAGAGAGAGAGTTTTTGATGCTTGCGCAACTGATCCAGCTCACAAAAAATTTAAAAACTCGACTGCGCTTTTTCTTCTGCCTACTTACGCGATTTCATCTCCAAATAAGCTTGCGCGACAGGTTTCGTACATGATCATTGAATACAGAATGTTTTTGCTCGAGTGCTTCTATTTAGACAGCTATGAAAGTACGCTGCTGGTGACAGAGTATTAGCAGGCAGGCATAAACAAGATTCCTATTGAGTTTGTCTGTTATACTTTCCTGATTTTCTTGCATGATACTATTCCTTTAAGCTAATAAAGTTGAAATAAAAATTCCTTTATTCCTCATTCAGGAATTTCACTTCAGGAAAATCTTAGAGATTTTACGCAGAATTTCTACCGAAATTCCTTTTCTAGTGAAGCGTAATATTATGAGGGCTAAGTTTGACTCACCCAGCTTTCCGATTAGGCGAGATTTTTCCTTGAGGAATATATTTTCACATTTAAGATGTGATTCTTATACCTGTGCATTAAGTGACACATATTTCTCAGGGAAATTTATTTCTCTTACTAAATATAACTTTTTAGAACAATTTTTTTTAATTACTAGGAAAGTTTAGTTCTTTTCACATTTTTTGTTCAAGAGAACTTCTTACTTGTGTTGATTATTTTTCTTCAAAAAAGCTTTTGGTTTTAGAGTAATTACATTCGGAAAGAACTTATTAACGGCAAGACTATTTCCTAGATAGTTTTGGATAAGATATTCAGCGCACAACCAGAAACATGAACTTCCACATCTCATAAAGTACTGAGAACATTTAATATTGTGTAAAATCTTTTGATGATCATACTCCTTGAAACTGATTTCGTTTTGATGATTTGATTTCTTCAGCGAAGAGATCACCTAATGCTCATGGACTAAGATAACAAGAATTTGGATTTTATATGCCTCGTGATCCTGAATCTGCTGACAAATAGATGAATAAACATTTAACTCAGGATCGAACAGGATTCGAGCTCAGGTCATTTTACTTGCCAGTCTACATTGTGCCACACACATGCTTATATATATATATATATATATATATATATATATATATATATATATATATATATATATATATATATATATATATATATATATATATATATATATATATATATATATTATATATATAAATATATATACTATATATTTATACATATAAATCATATACTGTATATATATATATATATATATATATATATATATATATATATATATATATATATATATATATATATATATATATATATATATATAAAATATATATTCATACTTGTGTGCATGTGCTTATGCATGTGATGTTACATGTATTTTTGAGTGTTTTTGCATATGAGTACTGAAACTGCGTATCCAGTTTGAGAAAATTTACAGACCTCGTCAGCAATAGGAATTACCACCTTAAAATTCAGTAGCCCTCAAAACCACACACAAAGCATTGCGGTCTGTTGCCTGAAGAGGCCATAAGAAATTTGTATGAGTTTGTCTGAAGAGGTGGAAAAATTATATGCGACAAACACAACTACAGGGATTCTGCATGGTCTCTTGCATCCTGGGAAGATTAAGGTAAAACGACAAACAACAATTACGAAGTAATTTGCGAACCTTTTCGTTAGTAACCATCACAGAGATTAAGATTTTTATAAATGAATTTAGAGAGAGAGAGAGAGAGAGAGAGAGAGAGATTAAATTTTTTGCCTCAAAACTGAAACAAACTGAGAATATTTTCGTAAATAACCATCACAGAGATTAGAATTCAAATGAATTTAGAGAGAGAGAGAGAGAGAGAGAGAGAGAGAGAGAGAGAGAGGATGGGTTTCATTCTTGCTTCAAAACTCGTCTGTCTTGGAATAAAAACAATATTTTTATTTGTTTATTTTTTTCCTTGGCCCGGCAGCCCAAGAATTTCTGCATTTGGGTCAAGAGCAAAAGATCTCCGGACCAGAACTAATAAAAGCCATTGCAAGATAAAATGAATGTTTCCAGGCAGTCCAGGGCGTATTTGAAAGCGATCGAGATATAATGCCATTGTGTAGAATATTAAGAGCTCCGTAAATTAGATTACGTACGAGAATAAACAAATACTTATATTCTGTCAATACAGCGAGAATGTTAATGCGAGAGAATTCGACTGAGGAATACATAATAAAAAAATGAGAAGTATGATTGGGTACACTTATGGCACAGAGTAAAATGGCGCATTGGGGAAAATAGTAATGTTCTAAGGATTATTTCAGGAGCTACTGAATTTCCAATTAGTGGATGGTGTAGAGAAGGTGCTAAAATACTGGTTAAGCCAGGCGAAATGAGTTTTTTTAAAGAAGATATCAAATCACGAAAGGAATAAAAGATAAAGAGGTAATGGATAAGGAAAGTTTAACTGAGGCAAACAAGCAACGGATACTAAAAGTTTTCAAAAGGGATAGTTTTAAGGGGAAAAATGTGAACAAGATCTCGAATAAAAATGGAGGTAAGAACCAAATAAAGAAAGCGGAGAAAAGCAACACTAGTAAAAAACAAAAGTTGATATGACTAGGAGAAAAAAGCTGCAGCAGAACTAGAGAGAAAAGAAAGAGCCGTACTCTGCACGAATATGTAAACAGGTTCTCTACCTTGAGTGTGGATATCGCATTTCCTTTCACGGAATGTCTAGGTGTCTCGGTTAACTACTCGAGGACCTAATTTGTATAACTTAATCTAGGAAGATGTTTTAAAAAAAAACTTTCGACATATTCTACTGTCTATTTCGATTAGACATCTATGCTGATTTTAGATATGCATTTTCTGAAATTGCGGCGTCTAATAAAATCCGAATCTATTCTCTCTCTCTCTCTCTCTCTCTCTCTCTCTCTCTCTCTCTCTCTCTCTCTCTCTCTGGTACTTGATGACTTCTATGGGGCAACAGCCTACAGAAAGAGAAAGAGAAAACGCCCATTAAGAAACGGGGTTAGGTGAGGTCATTGGGAAACCCAGATTAGCCTAGTAAACGGGCAGGTCTTGACTGACCACTTACCAGGCACCTAACGTGCTGGGTCACTGTACCTTGACACCTGTTTGTTTGTTCTCTTCCAGAGGAGGATTTATTCTTACGATTCAGTGGTCGCCACCATATATTCTGTTGTTGTTAATGAGGATACCTTCATACACACACACACACACGTACACATACGTACATACAAATACATACACATATATCTGTATATATATACAGTATATATTTGTGTGTGTGTTTGCTTGTATGTATGTACAGTACGTATGCGTATATGTATGTATATTGCTTATTAATGTACACGTACACCTAGGAGTGTGAATTTATATGCGCTTTCATACGTTTATATCTGTCTTATCTGGTTATGTTCATGCTTTTGTCAAACACTTTTCATCTAACATAATGTGACAAGGAGTCAACCCGTTTTAAAATATAAAAGAAACAGCAAAATGCCACAGTGAACAATCGGCAATAATCACTACTCATTGTAGCTTCAAGCCTCAAACTGAAAATCTTTTCTGCAAGATAATTCTTATAGATTTATTTGTTGTTTTAAATTTATCATCCTATCGCTCTTCTGTAATGCTGTGAAGTTAAATGGCATCACCCACTGTTTAAATGCAAATACACCAGATTACGTTGTTGAGATGACGAGTAATACTTATGTAAGAACAGGCGAGACAAAAAGATAACAGACAATGTGTGTCAAATAAACAAGAGAGGCACAATTTGCAAAGCCTTTAAGGACGCCTCTCTTAGACAAGAATGACACAGATGATGGCATTTAGATCCATAAACTACATCGTCCATGTTTCAAAGTAAAAAACATTAAAATGTGCCTTTCGAAACACGGATTCACAACGGTACGCAACGACTTGCGATCTCATACGAACAACGAGGTATCGGATGAGTTAATGAATTCTCTGGTCAGGCAAATTCACAGGAGAACTGGTTCGGTCACAACAAGGCTCGTTCCCGACACACTAGATTTGAAGGCAACTTGGTTCGGGTTTTTAATCTCTATTTTCTTGCAAGAACTACTTTCTTCAACTCGAGTTGGTATTTCTTATCTTGTTGAGTTGCTCTGTGTAGCATAGTTTTTTTTTAGCAATAATAAAAAAAAAAAAAAATCAGGGCGTTCAGCTAATCATGCATCGAGCAGAGGTGGGTCTGATTCCTTTCTTCCTGCTCATGCACCTTTACTGAAAGACAAGATACCTCTTAAGAGGACTTTCGGTGATTACATGAATCTTCGTTAAGAATTATGTAAAACCGGTTATGAAATCTCGCCCTCGTTACAGCTAGATTTGAAAGATTTTTTTTTCCTATTACTGAGTAGGTTAACAGGTAACTTCTACAAAGACAACTTATTTAAAGCACTGGTGTTGGCATGATAACCGAAGCCATCAATGATTACAGGCTGTCCTCTGAACGATAGATGAAGAAGCTTCAATGAGAACTGCCATTTTCTCTAATCATCCGACCGTATGTCATTTTGGTCTGCAGAGTCTCAGTTTAACAGGGAACTCCCCAGTCAAATCATTTCTACTTATTTATTAATAATATCAATCTTATGTTGGGTTTACGAAATAAAGTCTATTTTTGCATCCCAGGTTTGATTTAAACGCACCCATTTAGACGTAGGATTGTATTAGAGCTTAAGAGAGAGAGAGAGAGAGAGAGAGAGAGAGAGAGGGTTTACTTTGGTCTGCTACCAACCTGCGCGATTTTTGCCAGATAAGTAGAGAGTAAGGTTGTGGAGTGTATATTTCATATATATATATATATATATATATATATATATATATATATATATATATATATATATATATATATATATATTACATATGTATGCTTACATATATATATATATATATATATATATATATATATATATATATATATATGTTTTATATTAACAAATATCAAGCCACAATTCCCATCTGGTATTGAATCCACTATGCAATGGGACTAAAACACACCCAAGGGAACTATAGTTGACGAGTGTGCCTACTTTGCCCTGGAGAAGCACTTATCAATTAGTGATTCCCCTGTGGAGTAAGTTATTCTCAGCGCTCAGTAATTGGCGATATCAACTGATATTCGTGGAATAATACAGAGGATATATATATATATATATATATATATATATATATATATATATATATATATATATATATATATATATATACAAATATATATACATATATATATATATATATATATATATATATATATATATATATATATATATATATATATATATATATATATGTTTATGTATATGTATATATGTACATAGTATACACACACATATACACATATATATATATATATATATATATATATATATATATGTTTGTTTATATATAGTATATGTATATATATATATATATATATATATATATATATATATATATATATATATATATGTATATATAAATCTCTATATTTTGTCATTATTATTACAGATTCATCGCTTACCCCTACAGTCTGTGAACCTACTTGGAAAGCCGGTAGCCAAGAATAAAAGAAGAGCAAAGATCTAACAAACCTCATCACAGACTCGGTATCGAGGGCAGCGTTCCGAATAAGTCTGCCAGAGCATCATCATCATCATTCCATTGCACAGGATGACATTGCAACTCTGACGATAATAGAATCGCTGTGATGTGATTACCTAAAAAGTATGTTAGAAGCACAAAAGATCTAAACGACGCTTTGGGAACAAATCGGGAACACTGGCGTTGCTCTTTCACGTTTCATTTCTCAGATCACAACAAAAGGGAAGAAATGCTAGGCCGATAACAGATATTTCTCGCAATAATATTGTGTCATTCTTCTATGTGATTTGGAGTTCACTAGCCCATATTACCTTTAGAGAGGAAGACGGTTCGTGGTCACCTCATGTTGCTTTTCTCCAGATGGAAAGAGAAACACGATTCCGATGCTAACGGTAGTTTTCCCTTTTATGCATAACAAAGGTCCACCCAAGCATCTATAAAAGCATTCGTAATCTTGTTTTTAGAAAGTGTTTCAACTTCAAGGTAAGTGTGACATGCCAAATCTTAACAGGCATGTTAGGAATCCTTTTAGAGATTATTAATCATACTTTCATTTACATACAAAGTAAATTTAACCGGTTTCTAGTTTCCTAGACACCAAACACCACGCCGGTTCTTTCCTGCACATAAAACCTTCTTGATATTCTTACTTAGACTGGCCACTTATCAAATTCATCTTTCACATTCAAGGCAAAAAATAAAGGTAAGGTGCCACTGGAATGATATTAAGAAGAAACTGGCAGACACGATACAAATAAATGGCTGATCTGAAAGACTGAAGCAACTGAAATGGAAAAATGGCGAGCATTTTAACAGCAAATGCTTTAAGCTCTCAGATGGTGCATGGAATTGCAGAATCTTGCCAACAAGTACGAAGAGGTGTATTGATATCACAGGCAGAGGGAAAGAAAGACAGTGGGAGAGTGGGTGGCCACAGTACAAGGTGTAAATGAACTGCCAATGCCTTATTTGGGAAGAGGTTGATCATCTATCAAGATAAGTGACCGCGTATGTAGCCAGATTGATTATATCAGATGACAGGAAGACCGACGACTGTGAAATGGGTGAATCGTTTTGCACATCGCAGTTATTAATTTTTATTGAATCACACAGAACAAAGCGGGAAGAAGTCACGGGTTGGGAACGTGTAGGAAGCTGAGTCACGACAATATCACGAAATTTTGAAGAGTAGAAGACAGAACCAGCAGATGATGATGATGAAATAGAAAGAAAGAACCTTCCAGAGTTATAGTCGGTAGAAAAGGTGTGCAACATGTTTAATAAGGTGAAAGGAGGGAATACACGAATTAATCAGGAGGCTACTGAGGGAATTTAAAAGTCGGTCTATTAATGGTAATGAGAAAACATCAGGAAGTCAAAAGGCAACACAAAGACGAGTCAGTGGAGCTAAGACAAATGCCATGAGCGAAATGGATCACGCAAAACGAGGCGGGAAATATGTACAATTCTCAAAACTCGTTACATAAACAAGGCCTGAGAACAGAGATCGTGGTGAAGAATTCAGATGGTAATGTCTGCCAAAATGCGGTAAACATCAAGAGAGTGCGGTCCGAACACTTCAAAGGACTGTTAAATGCTGAAACTCAGAGGACACAACTTGAGGAATAGGCCAAATAGGCGATGGGTGTTAGATATACGAAAGTATGAGCTTAAGTTGCAACGATGTGGGTGAGAGATGACAAAGCAGAAGAAATACTTGAAATTCCAAACTCTATGTAAAGGGAAGAGGACTGGCTGATGCATTAGGTTTTATATAAGGGGAAGGAGAATACGTGTATTACTCTTATGAAGAGATACTCTCATGAAGAGATACTCTTATGAAGAGATCACTGCAATATTTAGATCAAGGGAATGTGACTAATTAATCTTATACGTGAGGTAAACATCTACTAAACTTAATGATGAAAGCTACGCTGAATGAAGTGTGCATTTGGAAATCAGCGTCATGAGAAGATATTTGCAGGATACAAGGAAATTTTTTTAGCTTTACATATTCGGAGTCTAGAAAGTCTTAAGAAGGTGGAGCACTGGTATCTAGGAAGTAATTAGATTAAAAAAATCATTATTATCATATAAAACGAACAACTATTCAAAAGATTTCTAGCCAAAATGTGGTGTTTTACCTTAAAACCTTTGAAATATTGTGTATACTCATTGTTATATCACTTCCTCGTGTGGGATCGCTTCTTGTAAGCACTCCTGCTACACCTTTCGACTCATGGGTCATGAGGGGTTCAGAGTGGGCAAAGCCCCCAGCCGGCAGTGCCGGAGGTTAGGTTAAGTTACAACTGCCGCACTTTTCACTTAGACCTCTAGGAGTCTAGGTGACCAAGACCTCCTTGGCAGGCAGGGTGAGAATAGGTTAAGGTTGGTTTAGGATACGTCCAAGTATTATTGAATACATACATGACCCATATTTTTTTTGTTCTCTCTTCATTGTGTATATTTTACTAAATTTGGGAGCTATTCATCATTTATTATTTTCCATACACAAAATCCAGGTATCTTTGTGGTGCTACCGTGATCGCAAGATGTAAGGGTAGAATTAGGTTTAATTCTGTATGGTCTGATCGTAAAATCGTGGTTTTCATGTTTTTTTTTTTCTTATGTGATTCATGTGATTTTTATTTTCATTTCCGTAGTGAAATGCTTCATTTGTCATTTACCCAACCTTAAACCCAACACACTAACATTGGAAATGGAATATAAAATTTAGGCAAAAGGCCAAACGCTAGGACCTATGAGGTCATTCAGCTCTGAAAGGGGAATTGAGAGTAAAGACGGGTTTAAAGGTGTAACAGGGGGAAAGCCTCGCAGTTGCACTATGAAACATTTGTTAGAAGAGGGTGGAAAGGAAGATGGAAGAAAGATAATGTAAACAGAGGTAGAGTAAAAGGAATGAAAGGTTGAAGCTGGGTGCCCAGGGGACGCTGCAAAGAACCTTAAGTAATGCCTACAGTACACCGCATGAGGTGTACTGACAGCATTAGTCCCCTACGGTGCTAAACCCTAATATGCTACCCATTATTGCTGGAAAGTTGTGAAAAAGTTAACGAATTCTTTGCAAAGTAAATGAATGCTAAAAGTGTTGAAAATCTTACCCACAACTACAAGAAACATTCTACTTTCGACTGCAATATTTGTTAAAAACAGAACTTTATACCATAATAATGCATGATGTTTTATAGTTGCTTTATACTTCCCCCAAAAAGTATGGGTACCGAAGTCGAAAATACTAACAGGAAGACCATTCCACAGCTTTAAATTTGATTTGTGAAAATTAAAAGAGAAAGCCATGCAGCCACTTGAGCATTTTCAGCTATTCAGCGCCAAAGGCAGAGAGAAGAGGGAGTTGGAGTGATTGGCCAACAAGATGAAGAAAGGGAGTGGGAATGGAGGTAAAGTAAAAAGAGAAAAAGTAGTTGCAGCCAAGGGCCAATGGAACGCCACAGACAACCTTAAGTAAAGCCTACAGTGCACCACGTGAGGTGCACTGACGGCATTACTCGCCCCACCCCCTCCACAGGTTCCCACAGTTTTGGAGAAGAAGGAATGTTAAAAATGGATACTGCAAAACAATTATGAGGTAATACTGAATTATTTATTAAGTGTGTTCGCGCGAAGAATCTAATCAGTCTAGATTTATATTCTGTAGTGATATGTGTTCTTACCGAGTTCGTTAGAGGAAGGAATTATTGGAGTTACTTTGTCTCAATTATTTGATCAAATGGCAGGCCCAGTGGAATGCTATATAAGAGAATCCGGAGAGGAGAGGGCTCAAAGTAAATGCAAACGCAACAAAAATGATAGCACGTCATATGGTCTAGAATATTATGAGTAATGTTTTTCCAAGAGACAGGTCCGTCTCATGTTTACGAGTCCTGGCCACTTTTGGTGGGTGATGACGTCTCCGGAACATTTCTATCGTCCTGATGAATCTGTAATTTTGCGGAATAAACAGTAGTAAATGTTTGATTCGCGCTTAGGTACCGATGACTTCACTTTAGAACGTGCGAGGGTTCGAATTCCTACCATGAAAGGAGAGCTTCTTCGTTTACTTCCTGTTTAGGGAAATAAATGTGTTTAGTGGAAAATGTATCCAGAAAGTTCATTATGGCTCTTAAAAAATAAAAGCTGTTCTAGTGAATCTGACCGGCAGATTCTATGTACTTCTTAGAACTTGAACAAGGAACGCGTGTAACGTAACCATATGTGCATAAATGTATGTACGTCTGTTTGCGGATGTATTGCTGTTAAATGACGGTCCAGGATCCATTGTTATTACACAGGAAGTAGCTGAAGAGAATTCCCTCTTCCTTTCCCAATAAAATTAGCATGCAAGGAAAGTCTTCATTACTCCATGCAGCGTATAAGCAATCGCAAAATGGCCAAAGCCCGAATTCTTACCAGTAGCGGAAATTCTCACCAGCATAAATAATCAGTTACTGAAGAGCATATTTTGTGGATATATTTGGCGCTCTTAGAAACATTGTACAGTCTTAAATTTGTTTTGTATCTAGAATGGTTATGCAGGATACGAACCGCAAGATTGGCCATAGAAACTTCGGTATCATGAAAACATGAGATGCTGATGCCATTCAGAGCACGGCTTTGATCAGGCAGACTTTCCAGACATCCTTCCAAGGCCAGGAAATAAGGGGTCACCTAATTACCCACATAGAATAATGTCGTGTTCTTGTGGGACGCGCATGCCGTGTACATGACAGTTATTATGCGCAACTTCCACTCGGCCACGCCACTACCGCCACCAGCTCTCTCCTCCGCTCTCATGTCCGGTACGGCTGTATTTACAGGATTTTTTTTTTTCTCGTTTCAGTAACTACGCTGAAATTCATGAGAGCAACGTTGCAGTCTCGTAGAACCCGTAAAACCGGCTTGTGAACGGGAGAGAACTTCAAGCAATTGGGATGAATTTGATGAAAAATGTTGTAAATATAATCAAACGTTTTCGGAAATTGTGCTGAAATTCATGAGAGCAACGTTGCAATAGCATAAACCCGTAAAATTGACTTGTAAATGGAAAAGCACTGCAGGCAATGTGATTAATTTGATGAAAAGCACTGTTGCAAATATATTAAAACAATGATAAATTCCAGTAACTGGCTGAAATTCATGACAGCAACGTTACATTACCGTAATCGACTTGTGACTTGGAGAGAACTTGAAGATGAATTTAATGAAAAGCAATGTTGCAAATATAAAAAGAAAACTGAATGGTAAATTTCAGGAAGTGTGCTGAAATTCACGAGAGCAACGTTGCAATATCATAAAACGCGTAAAACTGACATGTGAATTTGAAAGCACTTTAGGCAATTTGATGAATTTCATGAAAAGCAATGTTGCAGATATAATAAAACTCATTCGGTAACTATGCTAAAATTCATGAAGCAATGTTGCAGTATCATAAAAACGGCTGGTGAACTGGTTAACTGTGATGAATTTGATGAAAAGCAATGTTGCAGATATAAAAAACTTAATGATAAGTTTCAATAACTGGCTGACATTCACAAGAGCAACGTTGCAATATCATAAAACCCGTAAAACTGAATTGTAAAAGGGAAACTACCTCAGGCAATGTGATAATTTGATGCAAAGCAATGTTGCAAATACAGTAAATCTTATTCAGTAAAGATGATGAAATTCAAGAGAGCAACACTTCAATCTCATGAAACCAATTAGTGAACTGGAGAGAACTTGAATCAATTGCGATGAATTTGAAGAAAAGCGAAGTTGCAAATAAAAAACTCAATGGTAAATTCCAGTAATTTTGCTGAAATTCTTGAGAGCAACCCTGCAACATCATAAAACCAACCCTGTGAATTTAAGAAACTTGAAGTAACTGTGACGAATTTGAAGAAAAGCAATGTTTGAATACAAGACAACTTAATGATAAATGGAAGATAGATCGGTGACTCATTTATTTCTCTGCATGGCAGAGTAACTGCATTGTATTTCGCTTTAATACAATCTTTCATCTTCATTGCTAATAGAATTACCAAGCCAAAATGGGCTTGGAAACTGAGCGATCTTCGGTCATCTCCGAAATTGAAAATATTTCGAAATTTCAGAATGGTGTTGCGAACACGGTTCCAGTCATTTACAATTCAGCGTGACGTGACTGGTATTCATTAGTCCGGATTCTCTCTCTCTCTCTCTCTCTCTCTCTCTCTCTCTCTCTCTCTCTCTCTCTCTCTCTCTCTCTCTCTCTCTCTCTCCGAATTCCCCCATGCGCTGATGTCAGGTATACTAATATAACTGCGCTTAAATCACCGCAGTCATTCAGGGATACTCTTTTTCGCACAAACCATTCAGGTATTGGCATAACTTTACGCCATCCATAAAACACTTGTGCTCTCTCTCTCTCTCTCTCTCTCTCTCTCTCTCTCTCTCTCTCTCTCTCTCTTTCACGAACACGCACACCCTCTGGTACCGATTCCTCCGTTTTATTTCACTATTGCGCAGTCATCCTCACGAAAGCTATGTGAATTAAATCTAAACTTCTTATATGAACAAAGATTTTAATCTACCTATTATAAAGTCACACTTGAAAACTGTTTTCTGTAGATTATCAGATAAGCAGGTGATAAACGATGGTAGCAGGTACAAAGATAATACTGATAAATGTAAGTTTATTAAAAAAAAAAAACGTAAAAAGACAACAACGCTATGTGTTGGCAACGCAGACATAATGCCATTAAGAAAACTAATCATGGTCTATACAGTTCATAATAGAGAAAATATTTCTTGATCTTGGTATATTTTTTACTATTCTTACAAACCGGAAGCAAGAATGTCAGGCTGGTAACATCTATTGCGTTTTCAGAGCTAATTTTCCTTACTAAATTTAAAGTTCATAGATGCATTTTTTCTACTTGTATGAATCAGGTGCATGAATTTGGCTGTTACAGCTACAACTTTCTCTGAATCACTGGTGGGGTGAATGGACAGCATATTACAGAATATTTTAACATTATCTGAGAAAGTAACGTTCTCACACACGCGAACGAAAAAAGAGAAAATGATAAAGACTAGCGGTAGCTCGCCAATCTGTTTCAAAGCATTTGTAGTTCCCGGGACATCATTAAACAAGCAAAAAATGCGCCGAAGTTTCTTCGGAGCAATCGAGTTTTCTGTGCAGCGTATAATGCTGTATGAAACTCTCAGCCACGGACTATGAAACTTTCAGCCGCGGCCCATGAAACTTTCGGCCACGGCCCGATGGTGGCCTGTGTTGTTGGCACCCATAGCGGTGCCAGACGAACGATCGTGGCTAACTTTAACCTTAATTATAATCAAAACTACTGAGGCTAGAGGGCTGCAATTTGCTATGTTTGATGATTGGAGGGTGGATGATCAACATACCAATTTGCACCCCTATATCCTGCGGACGGACAAACAAATAGCCATCTCAATAGTTTTCTTTTACAGAAAACTAGAAAATGAGATATCTTCGATGATTATTTTTGCTTGAAGTTAGGATTTCATTCTTTAAACTGGCATAAGATTTATTGGAGGTTTGGATAGTATTTTATTTTGATATTTGATTCTCTTATTTGAACTGTAACAGTTTGCAAATTAAGAATGATGAAATAGTTTATGTACCGGAAAAATGAATAGACGAAATATGGCTTAAAAATTAACGATGATAATAAAATGACACGGAATGTAGAAAGACCCGTTTTATTTCCTTTTCCTGTTATCTTCCTGTTACCTCTCCTAAATTCCTCACCTCATTAATCGGTCTCCCGTGTAGCTACCTCTCTATCCTGTTAGCACATCTCTTCTAAACTGACCAGCGCTATCAATAGCTTCCTTAACTGTGGAGGAGTTAGCGTGTTGGCAAAGAGACTTTGGACATTGGATGTAGATATAGACATCGTTTCCAAGTTCTCCAACACTTGATGCCTTTAAAAATTTGTTCCTCCTTAGGTGGGCAGTGGCGTCAGTACACCTTAAGTGGTGCACTTTAGGCACGGTCTAGATAGAACTCTAGACCGTGACTTTAGGCATTGCTACGTGCAGCATCCCTTCGGCCCGTAGCTAAACCAACATTTTAGGCTATTGCTTTACCTTTCTTCCATCTTGCTGTCCAACCACTCAAACTCCTTTTCACTGTCAAAAGAGCTAAATGGCTGAAAGCGACCCAGCGCTTGCCTTTCAATCAAAAAATTTGTTCACCATCGCTGTTGGGTCAAATTTCTAGTGGACGTTAATGTTTTCCCCCCATTCGAAAACTTGGATCCCCCTTTCCCATCAACCCCCCAGCCCCTTGGGTCCCTCTGTACTGTTAGTAATGTGGGCAAGACTGTCACACTTACAACAACAAAAAAAAAGAATAATTTATTCCAACAATCATGGTCAAAAGCACATAAACCACGAGCTATTTCGCGTCGGAAATGAGAAAGTAATATCACAAGTAATAGTTGCCATTTCCTCCCACAGGAGATCGTTTAAAACAAGACAAGAAGGAAATAGCTGCCATATTCCTCCAGCAACTGACACTGAAGTCAAACCTCTCATAAGCAAAGAGTTACTGCAAACGTAAACAATATCCACCGGAGATCCTTTTAAATAACCTGCTCAAGCGGATTTTACACTGTTAACTGGAACCTTTTAGGCTTCTCTCCTCCTTTCTCCCAAGTTCTCTTCATTGTCAAGTCTTTTCACAAATCGAACTTTCTACCATTCGACTTTCATGACCAAACCACTTCCAAATTTCAATTCCGTCTCTTTGCATTCAGCCCTGTAGAGGGGTGATGCCGTCAGTGTAACTTACGTGGTGTACTGTGGGCACTAATCCAGGGTGTTTGCAGCGTCCCTTCGCCCCCTAGCTGCATTCGTTTTTTAGCTTTTTACTTGAGATCTATTTCCACTTCCTTTCTCTGTTATCCAGCTATTAATTTTCAGTGCAACTATGGGGTTCTTTCCAATTTCTACCTTAAGGTCCTTGTACCAAATTTCATTTATTTTTTGGGGTTTCTTTGATCTCGCTGTCCAATCATCCCAACTTCCTTTTTTCTTCTTATATTGATCGCTGAATGGACTAAAGTTCCGAAGTACATTCTACGTTTCATAAAATCTAAACTTTTTATTCAGACTTAGTCTCCTTCTCTGTTCTTGGAAACATCCGTCAATGGGAACAACGTCAGGCATGGGAGCGCCCCTTTCACCTCTGTATAAATATAAAAGCTACGCAGGACCCACGGCATCCTTCCTCATTTGGTGAGTAAATGTCTACTTTTACGGCTTGGTTACGCCTTATTCCAGCCCTAGGCGTGCACAGCAACCATATGAAATCTTCGTTGCTCTTTCTGTTAAAGAAGTGAAATCTTCGTTTCATCTTACTTTTGAAGAGTTGAAATCTTCGTTTCTTCATTTGAAGAGCTGAAATATTCGTTGCTTCTTTCTTTTGAAGAGCTGAAATATTCGTTTCTTCTTCCATTTAAAAAGCAGAATATCTTCGTTTCTACTTCCTTTTGAAGAGTTGAAATCTTCGTTTCTTCTTTCTTTTGAAGAGTTGAAATCTTCGTTGATTCTTTCTTTTGAAGGGTTGAGATGTTTGTTTCATCTTCCTCTTGAAGAGTTGAAATATTCGTTCCTTCTTCCTTTTGAAGATTTAAAATCTTTGCTTCTTCTTCCTTTTAAAGAGTTGAAATTTTCGTTTCTTCTTCCTTTTGAAAAGTTGAAATCTTCGTTTCTTCTTCATTTTGAAGAGTTGAAATCTTCGTTTCTTCTCCATTTTGAAGAGTTGAAATCTTCGTTTCTTCTTCCATTTAAAGAGCAGAAATCTTCGTTAATTCTTCCTTTTGATGAGTTGAAATCTTCATCTCTTTTTGCTTTTGAAGAGTTGAAATCGTCGTTTCTTCTTCCTTTTGAAGAGTTGAAATCTTCGTTTCGTCTTCCTTTTGAAGAGTTGAAATCTTTGTTTCTTCTTCCTTTTGAAGAGTTGAAATCTTCGTTTCTTCTTACATGTAAAGAGCAGAAATCTTCGTTTATTCTTCCTTTTGAAGTGCTGAAGTCTTCGTTTCTTCTTGCTTTTGAAGACTTGAAATCTTCGTTTCTTCTTCCTTTTTGAAGAGTTGAAATCTTCGTTTCTTCTTCCATTTAAAGAGCATAAACCTTCGTTTCTTCTTCCTTTGAAGAGTTGAAATCTTCGTTTCTTTTTCAAAATCTTCTTTTTTAAAGAGTTGAAATCTTCATTTCTTCTTTTTCTTTTGAATAGTTGAAATCTTCGTTGCTTCTTCCTTCTGAAGAGTTGAAATCTTCGCTTCTCCTTCCCTTTTGAAAATTTAAATCTTCATTTCTCCTTCCTTTTGAAGAATTGAAATCTTCGTTTCTTCTTCCTTTTGAAGAGTTGAAATCTTTGTTTCTTCTTTCTTTTGACGAGTTGAAATCTTCATTTCTTCTTCCTTTTGAAGAGTTGAAATTCGTTGCTTCTTCCTTCTGAAGAGTTGTCAAATCTTCGTTTCTTCTTCCTTTTGAAGAGTTGAAGTCTTCGTTTCTTCTTCTTTTGAAAGAACTGAAATCTTCGTTGCTTCCTCCTTTTGAAGAATTGAAATCTTCGTTTTTTCTTTCTTTTGAAGAGTTGAAATATTCGTTTCCTCTTACTTTTGATGAGTTGAAATGTTCGTTTCTTCTTCCTTTTGAAGAGTTGAAATGTTCGTTTCTTCTTTCTTTTGAAGAGTTGAAATCTTCGTTTCTTCTTCCTTTTGAAGAGTTGAAATCTTCGTTTCTTCTTCCTTTTGAAGAGTTAAAATCTTCCTTTCTCCTTCCTTTTGAAGAGTTGAATCTTCGTTTCTTCTTCCTTTTGAAGAGTTGAAATGTTCGTTTCTTCTTCCTTTTGAAGAGTAGAATTGTTCGTTTCTTCTTCCTTTTGAAGAGTTAAATTCTTCGTTTCTCCTTCCTTTTGAAGAGTTAAAATTTTCGTTTCCTCTTGCTTTTTAAAAGTTGAAATCTTCGCTTCTTTTTCCTTTTGAAGAGTTGAAATCTTCATTTCTTCTTCCTTTTGAAGAGTTGAAATCTACGTTTCTTCTTCCTTTTGAAGAGCTGAAATGTTCTTTTCTTCTAACTTTTGAAAAGTTGACATCATTCTTTTCTACATCTTTTTAAAGAGTTGAAATCTTTATTTCTTCTTTCTTTTGAAGAGCTGAAATATTTGTTTTTTCTTCCTATTGAAAAGTTGAAATGTTCGTTTCTTCTTCCTTTTGAATAGTAGAAATCATCGTTTCTTCTTCCTTTTGAAGAGTTAAATTCTTCGTTTCTCCTTCCTTTTAAAGAGTTAAAATTTTCGTTTCTTCTTGTTTTTTAAGAGTTGAAATCTTCGCTTCTTTTTCCTTTTGAAGAATTGAAATCTTCATTTCTTCTTCCTTTTGAAGAGTTGAAATCTACGTTTCTTCTTCCTTTTGAAGAGCTGGAATGTTCGTTTCTTCTTCCCTTTGAAAAGTTGACATCATTCTTTTCTACATCTTTTTAAAGAGTTGAAATCTTTGTTTCTTCTTTCTTTTGAAGACCTGAAATATTTGTTTTTTCTTTCTTTTGAAGAGTTGAAATCTTCGTTTCTACTTCCTTTTGAAGAGTTAAAATCTTCGTTTCTTCTTCCTTTTGTATAGCTGAAATCTTCGTCTCTTCTTCCCTTTTGAGAGTTGAAACCTTCGTTTCTTCCTCCTTTTGAAGAGTTTGAATCTTCGTTACTATTTCCTTTTGAAGAATTAAAATCTTCGTTTCTCCTTCCTTTTGAAGATTTGAAATCTTCGTTTCTCCTTCTTTTTGAAGAGTTAAAATCTTCATTTCTCCTTCCTTTTGAAGAGTTAAAATCTTCGCTTCTTCTTCCTTTTGAAGACTTAAAATCTTCGTTTCTCCTTCCTGTTGAGTAGTTAAAACCTTCGTTTCTCCTTCCTTTTGAAAATTTGAAATCTTCGTTTCTCCTTCCGAAGAGCTAAAATCTTCGTTTTTCCTTCCTTTTGAAAAGTTGAAATCTTCGTTTCTCCTTCCTTTTGAGGAGTTAAAATCTTCGCTTCTTCTTCCTTTTGAAGAGTTAAAATCTTCGCTTCTTCTTCCTTTTGAAGAGTTAAAATCTTCGTTTCTCCTTCCTGTTGAGCAGTTAAAATCTTCGTTTCTCCTTCCTTTTGAAATTTCGAAATCTTAGTTTCTCCTTCCTTTTGAAGAGTTAAAATCTTCGTTTTTCCTTCCTTTTGTAGAGTTGAAATCTTCGTTTCTCCTTCCTTTTGAAGAGTTAAAATCTTCATTTCTCCTTCCTTTTGAAGAGTTTTCGCTTCTTCTTCATTTTGAAGAGTTAAAATCTTCGTTTCTTCTTCCTTTTGGAGAGTTAAAATCTTCGTTTCTCCTTCCTTTTGAAGAGTTAAAATCTTCGTTTCTCCTTCCTTTTGAAGAGTTAAAATCTTCGTTTCTCCTTCCTTTTGAAGATTTAAAATCTTCTTTTCTCCTTCCTTTTGAAGAGTTAAAATTTTAATTTCTCCTTCTTTTTGAAGATTTGAAATCTTCGTTTCTCCTTCCTTTTGAAGAGTTAAAATCTTCGTTTCTCCTTCCTTTTGAAGAGGTGAAATCTTCGTTTTCTTCTTTTGAAGCGTCGGACATTTTACGGAATCTGGCCGACGGTTGCCGACGGATATTTGGCCGAAAGGACATTTGGCCGACGGACATTTCTGAATGGACATTTGGCCGAATAGATATTTGACATTTGGCCGAAAATGCAGTAAACGTATCTACTGTTTGTCATTATGTGTTATGTCTCGAAAATAGTCTATCGTAACTTGAGTTCACTATTTCGATTGTTAAATTGCTAACTGCCATTCTCAGTTCACTATTTCAATTGTTGAACTGGGTAACTGCCATTTCCAGCTTAAACAGTCTAAGCCAACCACGTCCAACGAAACCAACGCTATTAGTTTTTGAAACCAACAGTGTTTGTAACTTGTCATCAAAGATACATTCGCTGGTTGGTTAGAAGTTGTACAGGTAAGTTAACGTTTTTTTTCCAGTGTGTGCTATATACATACATACATACATACATACATACATACATACATACATACATACATACATACATACATACATACATACATACAT
>NC_089744.1:36676598-36689098 GCF_040412425.1 Macrobrachium rosenbergii
AGAAGAAATGCGGACATAAGAAAATAAAACAAAGGACAATAGAGGATAAGGCGACGTAAAAATGCTACAAAGAACGACACAGAATGAGGTTAAAAGGAACATCAAATATAGGGCACAGAAGACAAGAAAAATCTACGTAGGTGGGCCACACCGTGACTCATTTCTGTGCTTTTCAGAAATCATCTGTTCGGAAAATTCCAGAATTAGCAGGCAGTAAAAGGTGTTACTCATCCTTTCTGAATATCGGTGAATTTATACACAGCTGAGAATGAAGTTCGAGTATTCAGTCTGATCATAATAAATATGGTGAATATGAAAAAAATTTAGAAATTATTACTACTGGTATGATAACTGCTGTCACAACTAATAATGATCATGATGAATGATGCAAATTATTTCTCTTATTAGCCTTACAAACTCAGCACCATTTCTGAATTTATTATCTTCCTTATGTTTGTATTTGATTTTTCTGCTTTAAATCTGGTACTTGTGTCATCGTAGATATTAATATTGTACTTTAATACTTCATCCCGTTATGATTCTTAGTATCAATAGCTCCATTTACTGTTGTTGCTAATTTATGATTACTACCATGTTGTTATTGTTATTCAGTATCATTATCACCACTGTGATGTTATCATCTAGGTAAGCACTGTTGAGATATTTGATGTTACATTGATGATAAAATTCTTCAACGAAGCACAACGAAAACAGCTGATTCAGTTCTTCCAAGACCTAAATGAAACAGGTCGTGGCCTCTCCACACCCAATGCGGTTTTCATTTCCTCCTATTCAAAGACACGAAGCACACTTATTCACTCTCTCACTCTAAGAAAATCACTTCAGTATCTTTCCCCTTGGGAAATAGCAATGTGGGATCTCTCAACCAAAATATGCCAGTTCGTTTTCTCTCAAACATACAGAAGCAATGTAGGTTCTCTCAGGCAAAAGAATTAATGCATTCATTTATTTAGCTACTCTAAAAGCAGCTGTCTGTTTTCTCTCGCTAGACAGGAGGTAATTCGTTCCTTTCAAAAGTAGCGGAAAGTTTTCTCTCGGTGAGAGAGCAGCAGTACGTTTTCTTTCGCACAAACAAAGCAATGCATTTCCTCTCACTCAAGAAGATACCAAGCGTTTTCCGTCACTCGGAAAGTAGAGCATTTCCTCTCACTCTGAAAAAGTAATGCATCTTTTCTCTTTCAAGAAGATGCATGCATATCCTGTCATCCAGAAGCAATGTATATTCCCCACACCCCCCGTCTCTCTCTCTCTCTCTCTCTCTCTCTCTCTCTCTCTCTCTCTCTCTCGAGAGAGAGAGAGAGAGAGAGAGAGAGAGAGAGAGAGAGAGAGAGAGAGAGAGAGAGAGAGAGAAAACATACGCTTTCTCATATTCAAAGAAATATGTTTTCTTTTATTCAGAGAGCAGCAATGGATTTCCTCCCACTCAAATGAGAACAGGCGTTTTCTCAGTCAAAAAGGAACATTATATTCTCTCTCAGTCGGGAACAAGCAAAGCGTTGCTTATAAGCAACGCATTGCACCCTTACGCTTAATGCTCTCTCTACCTCTCTCTGACACACTTTCTTCCTCGCTTCTTGGGTACCAAGGACGTTTCATTCAAATATCTCTCCCACTGCAATCTGGAATTTTCATTTATTCTTTCTAATCCTCCCGAATTATACACTCTTTTCATCAAACTATCTTCCTTAATTCTTTCAACATGACCGGACCTTCTCAAAACACTGTGAATTATCCTTTCACCTATGACAGCCCTTTTTACCACTTCTAAATATCTATACATTTTTTACCATTTCAGTTCTTCTTGCGCTGCATACTTAACATAAACACTGTCTCTCAGAATTTCGAGCCTTTATCTTTGAACTGCATTCAGAATCTATACTTCACTACCATAAAGGCATCCTGACTCAACAATACTGTCTTACATTCAAACCGTGGCTTCTACAACAACTCCAAAATTCATCCAGATACTCTGCACACACCCTGTTACCTTCCTTACTTTTCCTGTTCTATGCTCTCTTCTTTTTACATATAATCACCAGTACCTTTAACAGTCAGCTGTTTCCCTGCTTCCAACATTCATACTAACATTCACTGCTCCATCTTCCGGAATTCACTTTACCATCATAGCATTACTCTTGCACAATTTTACATTCAACTCTGTTTCTAGGAGGCACTTTCGAACTCTTTCACTAATTTCTGCAGTCTCTCTTCACTATCCGCAGAATGCACCGTATCGTTTGCAAATATTAACCATTGCACATTCCATTTACACAAGCCCCAGTCACTCTCCCATCTACAAACTCTGGCAAATACTTTGCTTTCACCATAAAAAATTTATAGCTTTAGACAGTTCATCCTGTATACTCTTTACCATCAATGACACCCATGCTGCATTTTTACAAATGAATTGTTTGTGTAATTGTGTTGTGTAAGAAGAATTGAATGGGTGAGAAAATTGAAGATACAAAGGAGCGATAAAAAAACTAGCCTCAGTGAAAAAATACAGTAGGTCAGAGTATTTTCAGATGGTTGGGTCATGCTGGAAAAATGGAGGACGACAGCTTGGATGTATATATATACATATACATATATATATGTGTGTGCATGTGTGTATATTTATATATACACACATATATATATGTATATATATACACACACACATACACACACACACACACATTAAGCTACATATGTCATTTAACATCCAGTTCGCTCTACCTCGGAAATAACTGTGGGAATTAACTTTCAGTTATCAATTATAATTCCCGTTCGGTATTATTTCCGAGGTAGGGAGAAGTGGACAGTAAATGGCATTTGCAGCTTAATGTGTGTAAAAAAAAAATCTCACGGTGACGTGATAAAAATTCGTATATAAATATATACTATACATGTATATATATGTGTGTGTGTGCGTGTGTGCTCGCGTACCCACATATATTTAAGAAATCCAACAAAAACATGAACCTCAATTTGATTCTTTTCATTATCTTTCCATATCTTGAGATTGTCTGGACAATTTTCACGGCGGCAAATCATCTCCAATCTCCATAATAATGATCCTGTGCATCATTTTCAGAGACGTGAGATAGATATAGCGCGGGTGGGTTAAATATATCGGTCAGCCTAAAAGGAGGAGCGAGGAAGAAGAAGAAGAAGAAGAAAAAGAAGAAGAAGAAAAAGAAGAAGATGACGAACGCATCACAGACCTCAGCATGTAACCATTCTAACGAGTCGTCTTCAGACTCATCAGTATCGCCCGGAGCGAATTTCTCGGAGATGAAGGTAAATTGGACAACGATGCTCACTGAACTTCCGTGGACAGCCTTCGCTGGAGAAAGCATTTGCAAAGAGAGAGAGAGAGAGAGAGAGAGAGAGAGAGAGAGAGAGAGAGAGAGAGAGAGAGAGAGGAAAAAAGGATGAGAGGAAACATGCAGAATGAAAGAGTGGAAGAAAAGAGGTCACAATGAAAGAAAAGCTAAAAAAAAAAAAAAAAAACGGATGCGATCAATATAGGAACAGAAGAAAGAAAAAAAAGAGCAGACCCAATGAACACAATGGAGAAAAAATGCAGAAAAATAATAAGAAAAAAGTGAGAGAAAGACGGAAAAAATGAAATAAATTGGAGGCAAAAGTGCGACTTCAGAGAGAAAATTGTAGAAATGAGAGAGAAAGAAAAAGCACATAAAAAAGAAAAATAAAAAAAGTACACAAATCAATAAAACAAATAACCCACCCAAAACAAGTAAAGACGGAAAAAGGAAAATCGAATAAACAAGGCGTGGAAGACACCCTGAGATGTTTGTGTGTGCGTGTGTGTGTGTGTCTGGTTTTTACTTTTGAATGATGCTGCTGAGTCTGGTTTTGTATCTTTTACATACACACACTTTTAGTGCCTGATGTGCTGTATTTGTTTGTCTTACTGAAGTCTGGTTTTTGCTTTTGCTTTTACAAAGAATAATATGCCAGTACAGAAATAATGGTGAGAGTAATTATTCTATTAGGATCATATCATATTCTAGTCATACTTGATATATATATATATACATATATATATATATATATATATATATATATATATATATATATATATATATGTATATATATATATCAAGTATGACTAGAATATGATATGATCCTAATAGAATAATTACTCTCACCATTATTTCTGTACTGGCATATTATTCTTTGTAATAATAGCACTACAAGCAAACAAATACAGCAGAATCAGGCACTAAAAGCAAAAGATACAAAAACCAGACTCCTTATTCAGTAAGACACGCATACACACACACACACACATGCACACACAAACATCTCAGGGTATCTTATATATATATGAGTGTGTGTGTGTGTGCGCCAACACACTAGCTGACTTATGAGAAAGGTAGAGACGTATTAAAACTGAAAATCAAGATTCATTCTTTTTCGAAATTGCAATGCTATATAAAGATTTTCCCTCATGAATCTCAGCATATGATAGGCAAAAAATGTAAAAGAAAAATTTTCGCGGAAAAATTAAAAAAATTTAAATTTTCCACGTTTTACAAAATAACAGGAAAATATATATGGAATAAAGTCTAGAGATACAGCGGAGAAAACCCTGTCTGTAGGACTAAACAAAACGGCGAAACTGGCTGTTGACGGAGATGTTGAAGACTGACTGGCATCTCATCAGGATCCCCACTGGGGTACCCAGTGCCCTGACCTTACGGATAGAATTGGTGAAGAAAAGTGGCGAGGAGGAGACGGCAGCTTCTCGCTGTCTTCATATATTTTTCCCTTACTCATTCTTTGGTTTAATACTATTCTCCTTGCATTTTAATACATTTTTATCTATTTATCAATTTTTCTTTTCTTTTTTAATAAGTGGGATCTCAACTTGATGTATTTTCCTTTACCTCCTCTTACTTCTTCCTAATGAACGCCATTTTTTTTTGGAAGCTTGAATTTCAAGTCAATGGCCCCTGTGGGCTTGTTCCATATGAATAGGTTTCATCTTCCGAATAATAATAATAATAATAATAATAATAATAATAATAATAATAATAATAATAATAATAATAATAATAATAATTAATATTTAAAAATGGAAGGGTATCCCTCGTATTTTAAATACCTGTCATTTCAGTTATATTTATTTATTTATTTACTGTTTTTATAACGATGTAACTGAATACCATTTTTAGGCTTGTAGAGCTCTCTCGAACGCTTTGCTCTTAAGTGAGGGTTGAAAACTGGAGCAAAGTAAAGCTAAAGAAATCCGGCAGCGAAGTAGGAAGACACAAGATGGCGGATGAACGGTTAAAGATAGAAAGCAATCGAGCCAAGAGCTGGGGAGAAACGGCGAAAAAGCCTCTAATACCGTCGACAGGTGCTCCTACAGAGAACTTTTGTTTAGTGAATACGAATTTCTCTTTTTTCTTTATTTTTTTGCCTATAAATCCGACCATTTAGAAAGTCGATAGGTCAAGGGATTGTTGTTGTTACTTGATCCGTCGTAAATGACTTGGAAAGGCAGTCACAGAAGTGACAGCATGCCAGATGATTACATAAAGTAAAATGAAAGTGCTGAGCACGAAACGTCTGAAGCCTCATATGAACTTCGATTCATTTATGGAAGAATGATGTTGAAACATTGATCTCATCCGAAGAACTTTCCGTAACTATTAAATAAAACCGAAAATAATTGGCTGAAAGGTAATGGTAAAAGGGACAAAGAGATCTCGGTACGATGCTAAAACCCGTCAAAGAAGCGTGAGGCTGGATGGTCTTGATAGGCAGACACCCATAAAGGTCTTTGTGTCGACAATACCAGCACCCTTCCTCAAGCTCCTCCTATCACAAATCCATTCTAAAATCTTATTTCTTTAGCTTAACTATGAAGCGTAGCTACCTCAAAACATAATCCCGGTCTTTTCTACATTCTTGTTATTGCTTCGCTCGTGTTGCACGGCTACCTCAAGTCGTAATACTGGTTCATTCTAAATGATTTTTTTTCTTTGTTAATATTACATGGCTGCCTCAAGTCATAATCCTTATATGTCTAAGACTGTGCTATTGTTTTTGCATTATTACCTCAAGTCACAATTCTAATCCGTTCGAAATTCTTTTTATTGCTTTGTTAGTTGTTCTTGGATACATTCTAAATTCTCTTTAATTCTTTGTTGGTGCTGCGTAACTGCCTTAAATCAGAATCTGACCGGTTCCGAAATCCATTTTTTTTTTTTTTTTGGATAAAGAAAATTTAAAATTATTTGTGCGTAAATTTATTCTCTCTTAAATGAAGCTTTCGCCAGCTTAACCAGTTGGCCTCTTCAGCCTTAAGGCTAAAGAGGCCAGTTGATCAAGTTGGCGAAAGCTTCCTTTAACGGAATGAATGTATGTACACACTGAGGGTGAAGATATCGGTTAACTATTTTTATTCCTTGCTAGCACTGCACGGCAACCGCAAGTCAGAATTTTAATGTTTTAAAATACTTTTACATTATATTTCGGTGATATATGGCTACCACAAGTCAGAATTCTGTTCTATGCTAAAATATCTTTTAACATTTATCATTTTGCTAGTGACGCATTTCTGCCTCAAGTCACAATCCTCATCCATTCTAAAAACCTTTATTATTGCTTAGCAATGCATGTGTCCTTCTAGGCAATTCCTTTTTTATGATTTGCTAGTGCCCCATGGGTACCTTAGGTCAAAATCATAATCGGTTCTAAAATTAGCTTTATTGCATTCGGGGTGCTGCACGGCTGTTTCAAGTCAGGATCATAACCGGTACTAAAATCTTTTATATCACTTAGCTAGCGTTGCATGGGCATTAATTGGCAGGATTCTCATTCGTTATATTGTCTGTTGTTGTTTTTCATAGATTCTTGATTTCTTTATTATTGCTGCACGGCTCTTTTAATTCAAGATTATGATCCTTCCTGAAATTAGGTTTGCTGCTCTGCTAGTGGTGCAAAGAGATTCCCTTGCAGTGATGAATACAACCCTCGAACGAGGAACGTAACTTGAGGGCTTAATGATTGTTTTAAATCCGGCAAAATTCATTCTGCTAGCACGGGAATAGCCCACCTACAGAACAACCCCTCTCCTGGTGTCGAGGTAGACAACACATTCATGAAACCCAGCATGACTCCCCCCAAGGATGATTGATGATAATCTCCCCCACCTGGGTTAAGTCACTCCAACCACCATACACCGCCGAAGGTTTTAAGAGGAGGAATCTTGTTGTAGTTTGGCTTCGTTAGGAGCCTTTGGAATGATTCAAAAAATCTTGTAATAAACGTCACAGTACAAGTAATGGACAGGAATGCTCGAAAAGTGAGAGAGAGAGAGAGAGAGAGAGAGAGAGAGAGAGAGAGAGAGAGAGAGAGAGAGAGAGAGAGAGTCTGAAATTTTGGCTAACACTTGTGAGAAATATCAATATAAATGCAAGGATCAGCATTAGCCTAAACAAATATGCAGAAAGATAGCAGAGAGAGAGAGAGAGAGAGAGAGAGAGAGAGAGAGAGAGAGAGAGAGAGAGAGAGAGAAGGTTGCCACGCAGAAATGGGCCTTCCTTCACATGGAATAAACGAACAGGAAAACACGGTATATACAACCTTACTCAAGTGTTGGGCCTTCATTATATAACACCTTGATTAAATCTGTTCCTTACTTCTTTGGTTTCCCTGTCTCACAATATATATATATATATATATATATATATATATATATATATATATATATATATATATATATATATATATATATATATATATACATATATATATATATATATATATATATATATATATATATATATATATATATATATATATATATATATATATATTGTGAGAAAGGGAAACCGAAGAAGTAGTGAATCAGATTCCGTGTGGTTAGTTAGTCTGAGGTCGTGGAAGGCTTCTTTAAACAAAACCCACTCATTTTCCTGCCTAATTTTCGATGTTTTCGTCTTGTATCATTAACCGTTTCATGTACGAAAACGGGCAGAATATAAATAAATAAATAGATAAATAAATATATATATATATATATATATATATATATATATATATATATATATATATATATATATATATATATGTATATATTTATTTATTTATTTATTATGCCCTTTTTCGTACAAGAAAAGGTTAATGATAAAAGACGAAAACATCGAAAATTAGGCGGGAAAATGAGTGGGTTTTGTCGCCTGAAAAAAAGCTTTCCACGACCTCAGACTAACCACACGGACGGGATGAGATGCAAATGCCTTTGATAAGAGAGAAGTAAAACTGAAATATACCTTTTTGTATTATAATTACTCATGCCAAAGTTTCTGTAATAAATCGCTTGTACTGAAATAGACTGGACTTTGAAGATTATATCTGCACATTTTGAGAATGTCGCGACCTATTCTTCTTCTTCTTTTTTCGATCGTGTTTCAAGAACCTCGAATTGCAGTTGCTTCATATCTTCTTTTATAAAGCAATCCGATTAAATATATTGTGTGCTCCATTCTCCCACAACTGGTGTTTAGGACTTCCCCATTATTATCCTGGCAAGTTCTTCTGGGCTGGGAGAGGAAAACCGAAAGCCGTTAACTCGGCACCTCAGCAGTCTTTTGTCTGGGTCCAGGTAAGGTCCTAGATGGTTCTACCTGCGAATTTGGCTATGCGTTCGAGACTCATATGGATATTTAGAAAATCACTTTATGAAGTGGAAGCGCGTTGTTCCTTTAATGTTCGAAATCCTCAGAAAGAGAGAAACTGTGCGTCTAAATTTTATGCTCTATAGTTTGATGTAAAACAAGTCTTGTACAGGTAAACTAGATCAATATTATTTGGGGTGTAAAAAAATAAATAAAATAAAAATCAAGTTTAAAGTGTCAATAGGAATCACCAACCCCATTCCCGAAGAAGGAAATTAAATGATAAAGAAGTCTAACTGACCTTTATACTTATATATATATATATATATATATATATATATATATATATATATATATATATATATATATATATATATAATATTTATATATATATATAATATAAATATATAATATATATATATATATATATATAATATAAATATATAATATATATATACATATATATATATATATATATATATATATATATATATATATATATATATATATATATATATATATATATATATATATATATATATATATATATATACAGTATATAAACTGCCCAACCTACTTTTCAAGATAAGAGAAAGTTAAAAACAACTTTTATTACTTTTCTATACTCGTACATCTACATAATTTAATACAAAACTCCAGCTAGTGTCAAGCATTTGAATTGGGTCAGAATTCCAGAGTAAGCCTATCCTTCCAATTTCTTCACATGGACTTTAATGGAGCCCTCTACTTTTAGCTCATCAACAGATCTCGTTTTACCTATTTTTCTTCCCAAAACATTTTAAAATTGGACAGAGCGAGAAGCGTGTTTCCCATATTCCAAGTACGCTAGGTTTAAGATGCTCTGTTCACTCTACCGGGTCGCCCAGTATAGTTAGGAAAAGAAAGAAATATACCTCATATATTATTTACTTGAGGTTCACAGTGTAACTTTTGTTCGCACATATAGTATAAAGAAGCTACTCACATTTTATAGATTATTCAACGCAAGATATGGCATTATGTGTTTGGTAGCATCATCCTATCCGGCATAAGAGAAGATTAATAAAACATGCTTTGGAAACAAAGGTTGAGCCTTTTATCAATATATATATATATATATATATATATATATATATATATATATATATATATATATATATATATATATATATATGTGTGTGTGTGTGTGTGTGTGTGTGTGATGTATGTACATACGTTTGTAAAGTAAAATTAATGTTCCCACAGCCAAAAGTAAAACGTATTCAATCAAGTCTGACAAAAATACATGTCTTCTAATGAGCAACTTATACGCTAAATGGTGCCTAGCAGGAGTCGGTGTCTTGACAGGAAAATGAGGAAACTGCTAGCAATCGAGAGCTGGCATACGGATAACAAGCTGTTTGTGCAGAAAGCAAAAGAGACGCACATTACAAACAAATTATGGTAGTTTAGAATTATTGCGTGTTGAATATTAACGACATGAGACTGTTTTTGTTTTATGAGTTTTAAATAGAACTGTGAGTAAGGGTTTACAAGAGATCAGTGCTTTTTAAATGCTCCTACTAATAAGAAATGTTTGCAATAAACATTACAAACACATTATGGTAGTTAGAATTATTGCGTGTTGAATATTAACGACATCAGACTGTTTTTGTTTTATGAGTTTTAAATAGAACTGTGCGTAAGGTTTTACAAGAGATCAATATTTTTTAAATGCTCCTACTAATAAGAAATGTTTACATTAAACATTACAAACACATTATGGTAGTTAGAATTATTGCGTGTTGAATATTAACGACATGAGACTTTTTTGTTTTATGAGTTTTAAATAGAACTGTGAGTAAGGTTTTACAAGAGATCAATATTTTCTAAATATTCCTACTAATAAGAAATGTTTGCAATAAATGGTCATCAGTTTAACTTGATGTGTCTTGAATGGCAACGATATGGAGAGTTGTTTTACGTTTCGTGATCTTTTAAACAGAACTTCGAATGAAGTTTTTACAAGAGATCAATGCACTGAAGATAGTACTGCTAATAAGAAATGTTTGCAATTCATCAGTTTAACTGTTGAAAAAAATTAAAAGAAAAATGTTCGATTTTGACCAAGCTTCGAAAACAATATGCGGACTACACTTGTTGGAATGATTCCAGTGACCCATAAACTTCGTCTCGCCGGGTAGACCGACTTCATGTGGTGACGCCAAGTCTTTCATTCTCTCAAACAAAATGCCAAACTTCCGAGTTGTCTTTGACTGATATATTCATGAAATTTACACTGTCAAGCCAACTACTGGGGTACGTGAGGCCTTTCAGCGCTAAGGACGATATAAAGAGGGGCCTGGAGTGGTCGAATACCGAGATAATGAGATCCAGAAAATAATGGAGATGTACGAATAGAATAGAATAAATTAGAATATGGAACTTAGGCCAAAGGCAAAGCGCTGGGACCTATGAGGTCATTCAGCGCTGAAAGGGAAATTGACAGTAAAAAGGCTTGAAAGTTGTAACAGGAGGAAAACCTCGCAGTTGCACTATGAAGCAATTGTCAAAGAGGTGGAAAGTCAGACGAAAGAAAGAGAATATGAACGGAATGAAAGAGGCTGCAGCTAGGGACAGAAGGGACGGTCTAAAAAACCTTTAAGTGATGCCCTCAGTGCACTACGTGAGCTGCACTGACGGCACTAACCCCCTACAAAAAAATGGAGATGCAATACAAGAATTTAAAGGTGGAATTGGGAGAAAGCCCAACAGCGGGACTAAGATGCAATGGTTAGAGAGGTTGAACAGCAAGCTTGAGGACAGGAGGCGGTTGTTGACCTAGAGGAAGGGCCCGTGCTGGTGGACAGTAGTCTAAGCCGACTACCAGCCACTTCACCCTCTTTATCTTTTCTTTTTTTCTTGATTTGCCATCACCTGAAAGCGTCGATATACAAAAGGACATAAATGAATTCAGTGTTATCCTTATGTAAGATTCGAACCCACTCTGGCCAGGGAGACAAAGGTTAATATATATATATATATATATATATATATATATATATATATATATATATATATGTGTGTGTGTGTGTGTGTGTGTGTGTGTGTGATGTATGTATGTATGTATGTATGAATGTATATGTGTGTGTATATATATATATATATATATATATATATATATATATATATATATATATATATATATATATATATATATATATATATATACACATATATTTGAAGCAATAAATTGAGAAAGTCTGACACCGGCGTCAGGATTTGGACCCACCCCCGATTTCTCTTAAACAGGAGAGGAAATCGCATACACTATGAGAGAAATTAAACAGAAAATCTTATTCACTCTGACATGTTAATTACAAGTATTCCACAACCTCAGGATTTTAATAATTATATTAATTATACGTAATATGTGGGAGCAAAGTACCTAAAATGAGGGCTTGGATAATTATAAGCAATAATTAGTCTGGCTCTTTAAGGGCTCACCCTTGTGATAATGGTACGAAGCACCTGCCAACAATAAAAAAAAAAAACGAATAGGGAACTAAGTGAAAACGAAGCAACAAAATCTCTTAACCGAGGTTTATTTTCATCCAAACGAGCAACAAAGACCAGGCATCCTAAGCAATGGGTTTATGCAAAGTGCATATGCGGAATGGATGCATTTTGCATGCAATGCAGGCTTAGCAACGCAAGTCGACAACGACGATTCAACCAAACATCTTCAAAAGAAGGTGAACGAACGACGAAGGAATCGAAGCAACACAACTGCTAAACTGTTATTTATATTGAATATTAATCTCAGAAAGTAACCTCAAAAAGCACCTAGGACCAAAAGAC
>NC_089744.1:36694098-36701598 GCF_040412425.1 Macrobrachium rosenbergii
CTGCGTGAGGCGCACCGATGGCACTAACCCCCTACGGAGAGGTTGTCAAAAAGATCCCAGTTGGTTCTACAAAGAAACATTCAGAAATACAGACATGGCGCTCAAACAACATCTTAAAAGTTTTATTAACGTCGAAAATAAAATGATTTTATTGATGTGGAAACCGAACGACTTTGTCTGCGGTTCTTATGATGATGTTCGTCTCTGGTCACCGTTAAGACAGGGCAAATTTACTTAAGGCCGAGGTCGTAATTCTTAGTAAATCGTGGAATAACACTAATATAGTCTTGAGTTCGCTGAGCCAAGTGTACATTATGCCATGTGAATGATCGCAAAGAGAAACAAATGTGCTTGAGTCCACGTTCATGACTTCAGTTTCGCCCCAGGGAGAACCATTATCAAGCTCTATTTTCGGCAGGAGAAACGTGGAATATGAAAAAAAAGCCCCGTCATCTTATTTTCTGCATGCAAGCATTGGTAATGAGCTGGAAAATGCCACTCATACCCCCGTAAAGAGTTATTTGTGGAAGGAAATGTACAGGAAAACATCAATCATAAAGTACTGCAGGGAGAATTCCTTTTCAGGAATAAATAAATGCTGTGTAATTTTGTGCGTGCGTCATAAAGCGTTTGTTTAGTTCACGCTAGAGCGATAAGTAATGGCGTTATTTCTTTTTATTAAGTTTGCTAAATAAGAAAAGTGTTTAAAGGGAACAAATAACAAATATGCTACGAGGAAATAAGATGGATTTCAGACCTAAGCAAAACTTGTGGACCTAGAATAATCCTGTTATTGGTTTCTTAAGTTTCTTAGCGTTTAATTTTGGGCGATAATGCAATTAAATGTCTAGTTAAAAAAAAAAAAAACAACTTGCACACTAATTTTCAGTCTGTCATTGAAACCAAGTGCCAAGAATGCAAAAAATGCGTTAACTTTTTTTCTGAAAAATTTGGTATCCTTTAAATCGCTTTCTACTAATTTCCGACTATTTTAGAATCTATCAACATCCTACAAGAGGTCATCACATTTCACTCAGAAGGCTGAAAATTCATATCTTTGGGAATTCAAATGCCAAATGCAAAACGCTGTAAACAGATGGTATCTTAATCGCGAGAAAAGGCCGATATGGTTCGTAGAACACCGAAACAGGTATCACATAAATTTCAAAGAGATTTGAGCTACAATGATTTCGACACGGTCCTTTGAACACTTAAACAGTGAATGTTTTGGTACTTGCCTTGATGAATATTAATACTAATAAATACAATGTGCAATCAGACATAAGAGTATTAATAAACAGAAAGTGCAATCAGATATAAACTTCCGCTAATGGGATTATCTTTTACTCACATACCATGCATTATTCAAGATTACTCATGCGATTATAAGGATAGGAATATGATGTTGAAATAATCAGAAGCCAGTTATCTAAATCCAGGTCCAATAGTGACCAGCGCTGTTTAGAAAATGAGGAAATTCCGTCGACATATTCACATAATTACCTCTCCCTCCACTCTCACGTGGCTATGAACCGAGCCTGAAGACCATTTTAACAAACCCTTCCCGTTCGTTATACTCTGCTACTGCATAGAAACCGAGAAGACGGGAAGACTCAAGAAGAAGAAGAAAAGGAAGGGAGAGAGAGAGAGAGAGAGAGAGAGAAATTAATTGTAAGTTTCCTCATAGCACTTCAGACGCCAGAAACCGCACACCTTTTTTCTTGTGTTTGACGGCAAAGCGTCAGGTGCTCTTCCATGACAAGAAAATTGGAAAGAAAAAAAGAGGAAAAGCATCTGTTGAGGCATCGTAAAAAGTCTTTTCATGGGACCCTCTACAGGACTCATTTATATGGAGGAAGAGATTTTTAGTGATGTTCAGATTAGCACCGTGTAAGTGTTAAGGTCGCGAAAGTTTGAGGACGTGACTTTGACAGTGGAACAATGCTTACAGTCTCAAAGTTTTTTGTTTCTCAAATTCAGTCTTTTGCATTGTCAAATATTGTTGTAGTTCATGGAAAAGGTTCATTGTTCTTTATTCGGCTCTGAGTGAAAAGGTGTTGAATTAACCTTATGTATAATATATATATATATATATATATATATATATATATATATATATATATATATATATATATATATATATATATATATATATATATAATATATGTTTATATATATGTATATATATATATATATATATATATATATATATATATATATAATGTATATGTATGTATGTATATATGTATATATATATATATATACACACATATATATATATATATATATATATATGTGTGTGTGTGTGTGTGTGTGTGTGTGTGTGTGTGTGTGTGCATTCGCTAAATGTAACAAAGAGCCATCCGTGGTTAAAAGTAACATTTTTCTAAATACTGTATACCTGGAAAGCTGAACTGGAAACAATACCTATTTAGCACGTTGTTCTTCAAGGACAAAGTGCTTTAAAGAAGACTAAAAACTCGCCTATGAAACCAAATACTGCGTCTGTTTCATTGAATTTGAATTTTAGTATCATATAGTTATTATATAACGGGACCCGGCAAAGAAACTATGAAGAAATTTCGCTAAAATTTAGGACTCCCCTATAACACCATTCTGGTACGATATCTTTTAGTAAGGACTACAAGGAAAACACCACTTAACATGTGAATGATTAATATCAAATAGATAACAAAGTTTCTAAATGAAAGGAAAAGGATAAGGAGAAAAGCTGCTACCTCAGGAAACTGCATGCAATGACAATGAAATGTAGTTAGAGAATCAGGCTATAAGACCAGTTAGTGAATTCTAAAATCGGCAAATTTTGCCGTCATTATTCGAAGAAAAATACGGTCCATTGTCTTCCTAGCAGAATGTATTTAGTTTATTCCATTAATTTAGTTTTTCCAGCTGGTCCGCTGGTGCAGTGGTTAGTGCCGTGACATGCCACTCAGATGTCGTGGGTTCGCGTCTCCCCCTGGGAGATGAAAAATCACTGTATCATGATCAGTTACTGCTTCAGCGTGGGGTCTGCGGTGGGAAGTTGAAACCAACATTCTTTGGAAGCTTGACTTTCAAGTCAATGGCCCCTGTGTGCTTGTTCCATGTGAACAGGTTTCATCTACTGAAATATAATAATAATAATTTATCCTCATCCTGTGCGTTCAACCTCTCTAACACTTGCCTTGGAGCAGTGACACAGTTCAGCCTGAAAAATTTGCTTGTTAAATAAGGTGTTTCGTTTGCTCGTCATTTAGTTTTTGATTTAAGTGACTGAAGCCTTAGCATTTACCTTATATTCGTCCCTGAATGAAGTGTTACCCTCAGTCATGTAGTGCTGATTCCACTGTTTCCTTCTTGCATTCAACTTTTACTTGCAGAGATTAACAGTTTTATGACTTGAATAATTTCTTACTGTCAACTGCCATGCTTTAGCATTTGCCTTTTTCTTCCGTCCTTCCTTGTTCCTGTAATCCTTCATCTTTTTCCCTTTCCTCTCAGGCTCTGCAAAAGATTATAATCCTATAAAGCACTTTATAAAGATGTCCTGTCATAGAAACAAATATTACCCGCCCTGTTGTTATCAGTGATTGTGTTCTAGCCTGTAGCTAAGTTATACTGATGTTATAAACACTAGTATTAAAAAAATTGATCCAGCTATGTATTCTATACTATTATATATCTCTCAGCAGGTGTCTGTTAACATCAGTACAAAATATCGTTATAACACTTGTCGGTTAATAGCCATTGACTGATCTTCCATTAAATTTGTTTTATTTAACGATAAATAGATAAATAGCTGTAACTTCAAAGTTTTAATGCCTATACTTTACCGTTAAATACAAAATATTAATATTAATTATGTAATAAAAAGTGATAAATATACATTACCAGATATCAAAGACTCGGTCGTTGAAATAAAAGTAACTGACAGCTTAATATGAAATTTATATTATAAAAAAAATTCTAAATACCTCGTATTAAGTATTGAAATTTTAAGATCAAATAAAAAATTCAAGGTCAATGAAAAGGTATAACCGTCAGGTAAAAGAGATATTCAATGTCAAAATGATCCCCATTCATTTGAAAGAATACTGGAAACTATTACTACTTGTCTTTTTAACAAATAAAATACGAGAGCTTTACCTTTCACCTAAATATCAGCACTCCCTTCATTTTGTAATTGTAACTTTTATATATCAATTCAACAAAATTATCTCTTACGTGCAGGCCATTAACATCACACCGTAAAGCGATCTAGCAAGCGTGAGCAGTGATCAAATAGCAAATAATGGTGTTGTTGGAACCGTAATTTAAACCATCATAATCAGTCAGGAACACGAACTTAGCCTCTGGTAGAAAGTACAAATTGTATTAAGTTCATTACGCTTGGGGTGGTCTGTTTGGATGTCAAATAAATCAGCAAAGTCCGATGTAATAATGTAAATATTTTTATTTTTATTTCACAGACCTTCGTGCAAGCACACTATCTACCCATCCTTACGCCCGCACTGTAGACAAACGCACATGAGCAGGTGAATTCTTAGAAAAGGTCCGTCAAGTTGTTCATGGTTAAGTGTATGGCTTTCATATGTTTTGGGGTATGCTTTGGAGGAATTTGACTTTCATTTTTAAGGGAAATCTTCAGTTTTAGGAGCAAAGACCCACCTTCTCAACCATCCTAGAGCGCCGGGCATACCTGACCAGGAAGAGTTGACACAACCATTGGAAACCTCACATGACCTAGGGTGCTGTAAATCATATACGGAAACACAAGGATGCATCTCACCTAACCTAACCTAATACAACAATCTTAAGTATTAGGGCTACGCCTATAAGCCACATATAGTTACTCATCATTGTATTTTGGCCACACACCATTAGTATACTGCGAAGTCATCAGTTCTCTGTACTACTGTAGTTTAAGCAGTGAGGATAGGCAAAAAGGCTGCACACATAGCCATTATTTTGGTTTTAGACGATATGAAAAGGAACATAAGATTAGAAAGAAAAGTGTCGATGAAGGAATGGTGTTGGAAAAGAAATGCATTCACTAAGGAAAAGCTTCTACTGAAATTGTTTATCTCTTTTGCAGACTACGAGAATTTCTTGCAAATGAACAGGGAAATATTTGTCAATTCACTGGAAGGACAGATGATAGATGAAAATGATTTTTTCTGCACGTGAAAGACTTTCTATTGCTTTAATATTCTGTTCTTATATTCTTCACTCTTCGCAGATATCCTCAATATAATTAAATAAACTCACCAGAACTCCTGAATATCTGCGTGCTCGCCAGGGTAACAGTGGAAAGACTGAGTGTTTGGGCAATCATCAGTGTTAACTATCGCTTAGGACCGTGTAACCATGTTGGATATCACTCTGTCATTTGCGCAAACCAGCAGTCATATTCCAGAAGGATATGCTTGCGAAATTCAATCGCCGATATTGTAAAATTATGATTAACTGTCTGTGGGGACGTAATGGCTTGTAGGGTCTCTGTCTCCAAAACTGCTGATATACGGAAGAATTTAAGCTTAAAATCCATCAATTTATATCCATGTGTAAAGGAAAACAATACTTTTAACTTTAGACAGCCATCCTGACCGTTTCTAAAAGGCTATACCCTTGTAATCATTAACACTGTAAATACACCGATGTCTCTTATAGGTTTTCAGACAACCTGTTAATATCGAAATTACTTTGCTTTTGGAATAATCTACCCAAGACGGATTCATAAATAATAAATCTTCCTACCCTTACTTAGAATTGAACCTAGGCATTTTGGGTCTAGAAGTAAGGAGACAATGATCATAAATATTCAGCGCTCCTCAAAAACATGAATTAATTTCTATGGTCAAAATCAACTCATCCCCACCGGGTTAACAGCAGATTATCAGGTTTGTAAAAAGCTACCATTTACGGTAGTTCGTCAGTTTTACTTTAAAATGTTTAGCCATAATTAACCAGTTAACTATAATTGTATGTATTATTATGAATATTACTAGCTTCCTCATTCTTTACCTTCTCCTTGATAATTTGATTCATTTACTCAGCTTGACTCATCTTAACTGAGCTTTCATGTCACTTCTATGTCGACTTTGCAGTTTCATATTTCAATTTCGGAATTCTTTTCAGCAGTGCTAATTTTTCTCTGCTGAATCCTGCTAATGAATTCTTCAGTATTTTGGGAATGATCTCAGTTCTTAAATTGTTACTTAGTGAATTTCACTCGATGAAAAGCTCATATTTCAAGGGAAAGAATAAGAAACGAAAAAATGTAATAACTTTCTCAAATTTACCCGGTAATAGAATTCACGAGCCAAACTGATGAAACATACAAGAAACAAAGGAAGGAATTACGACGAAGGGAAATTCAAAATAATCAAATATTACAATGTTAAAATTTAAAATATTCCTTCAATTCTTTCTGTAGAAAGGCAATGCAAGCTCTCTTTAACTGATTAATTAAAAACACATAACACCCTATAACTAAAATGACAAAGAATAATGTTTGCTTTATATAATGTTCAATTGAATAATCATAAAAAAATTAATAATCAAATTGGACGCTTTTCAGGCAGCAACTATGTTATATAAATCTTGAGTCTCCTCAAGATGGATTGCTATCACACGTCTTTACTGAATACTAATTAATTTCTTAAATTTTGGTTATTATAGAGGTTTTCAACTCATTCAACACTTTTTGGATTACTGAACATGAACTGTATGGGATTTTAACTGCTGTTGAAAAAATACCTACAATAGAAGATGACAATTTTACAATTTTTAGCGATGAAAAAGAGTTTTACACGCTTTAGTACATTTTAATCCAACTAACCCTTTAGTTTTAAAGATTCTAGAGTGGCTTGTCATCAATGAGCGCAGAGATATCAGAGTGGAATTTTGCTGGATTCCAGCACATACTGGTGTGTCTGGAAATGAAGAGGCTGATGTATTGGCAAAAACAGATGCAGCAGAATTACTTCCAAGGAGATATCCAGTATTACACAGTGATTTCTGGCCGAATATCAGGCGGTCTCTTTGTGATATTTGGCAACAGCGTTGGGACTCGGTAGGACAGAATAAGATGAGAGAGATCAAAAGTGTCATATCTCCTTGGAAGTATAACTTTATGCCCCAAAGATGGGAAACTCCCCTCTGTCGTCTTCGCATTGGTCATACTCGTTTAACACATGAGTTTTTAATGACGGGCAGGCCTTGCCCATACGGTGAGGACTGCTTAGTCCCCTTGACCGTAAAGCATTTGTTGGTCGATTTCTGACTGCTCTAAAGAATTCCGAATTTTACAGCTTTTCGACCAGACTCTCCTCTACTATTCTTGACCATGGCTGTGTGGTAAAACTGTCTTAAGGAAGGTTAGACAATGGTTTCGACTATGATAATCTCTTTTAATACAAGATACGTCTGTAAACAGACACATACACATCTGTACATACATACATAAGCACCGTATATAGGTGCCACAAAAGTATATAT
>NC_089744.1:36709098-36736598 GCF_040412425.1 Macrobrachium rosenbergii
CGTTCTTGTTTGCAGCACTGTTCTAATATTCCAGTTCCTCTTGTCTAAGCCGCAAGATGGCGTCTCAGTCGCACTCTTTAGGCACCATCTCGATGGCAGTTCTGTTGAGCTTAGGTGGCCCCGAAAAACCCGCCAGGCCACGTTTTCCCACATCTCCTCAATAAAACCACGACTCCTCAGATGACACGGGTTTTACTGTCAAGCTTTGGAATTCTCTCTGCACTTCCAGGGACCCTAATTCACATAATCTCACTTCCCTTGAGACACAGGTGTACTATCTTCGTGATTTAATGTCGACCTTCTTTTCTTCATTTCTGTCTTTTCATTTACCAGGTTCTCTTCGAACGTGGGCTACAAAAGGGCATTAGGTTGCCGTCCCTTTGGCCTATGCTCGTAAAAAAAGAAAAGAGATCGATTAACCTGTCTGGTATCAGTGTAATTACACAGCAGAAAGACCAGCAGCTGTGCGCACAGTAACAGCACGAAAGAGAAAACTGAGGAGAAGAAGGAACAATAAAAGGAGGAGAGTGAGTAAATGGAGGAGGATGAAACTGTCTGGCATCGGTGTAATCATCTACATTTAATAGCCCTGCTAAGGAACGTGTCTGTGTACGACGGCGGGCGGGCGGGCGGGCGACCGCCCCGCCTCCTTAAACTAGTTCACCGTCCGCTCCACATCGCCCGAGTGAAAGGTTTGTGGCTTTGGGCGTGCGTGTACTTACACCTCTTGTGACAGTTGTAGCTTCATTTGAAACATATTTCGTGTTCATGTTGCGTTTAGGGGCGCTACTGTAATGGTTTTCTTTGTCCTTTTATGCCAAAATGCCTGAATTCCAGGTAGCTAATAAGCAAAGAGATGAAACAGTATGGAGAGAGAGAGAGAGAGAGAGAGAGAGAGAGGAATGAAAGCACGAGAAAACGCCCAGCAGGAAGATTTCCCGTTGCCAGCCATTAAGAAAGTTCAGACACGAGGTTTCAAGTACGATAAACCTTTTTGGTCAAACATGCTAATAGAAATTACCAGAATCCTCTTGGTAGCGTGATGCATATAGATTAGGAAAACTTCACAATTATAAGTATATTTCGGCAAGTTTCTCGAAAAAATTAACATGTATATATATATATATGCACATATACATATATGTATATATATATACAGTATATATATATATATATATATATATATATATATATATATATATATATATATATATATATATATATATATATATATATATATATATATATATATATATATAGTGTTTATATATGCATACACACACACACACACACATATATATTTTATATATACATTCGAATATATACACTGTTCAAGCATGGCTTTTCAATGTTACAGACACTCGTTCTGATTTTTTATACTATGTTTCTCTAGATTTTGAGAGTGTGGTCATACTTTTCTAAGTCTTTTTAAGGATGTTCTTTGACTGTTAAACGGCTGTACCACAAAGTGGATTCATTCGGCCGCAACTCTCCGAGAACAATTTTCTATAAAATCTAAGGGGGAAGAGAACATGATTAGAAAGTGCTAAATTTGGGAGGCTTTTGTCTCCGGAAAGTAGATATTTGTTGACAACGCATTGAGAATATAAATTTTCTATAAGATGCGCTAGTGAACTTTTCACCCATAGATGAATAGTAAAGGGAATCATTGTGAAAGTCTCATTATACGATTCATGAAGTTGTTAATAAAATTCCAACAGTGGATAGTTATTTACTGTTAAATCTGGTTACATGTGCCCCATTCTCTCCGAAAATCTCAATTCTCATTTTTATTTCTACAACAGACGTCTTCATTAAGATTCCAATACGTTGTTTAATTTACATTCCAGATTGAGTCTAACCAGTAAAAGAAAAAAAAAAAGAAACGAAAAGCAGAGTCACCAATCGAAACAATTAGAGGAGGAGTGTACCCTGGCGATAACTGCTCGTGTGAAAATTCCGTTAGGTTCTATGTAGCAAACCAAGAGATTCCAGGTCGTTCAACTTCCTTTATAGCGCTCATTAACCAACACGTTAAGTCTTCGTTCCGCCTAGCTTCCTCTTTCTCAACTTTTAGTCTTTCTCTTTTTTTTCCACTCGTATGGAGCTTAGAGGTACTACTATAAAGTCCCGCCAGCCATTGACAGCTGAAAAAGGCATTTTATTGGTGAAAATCCCAGAATCGATAGATATTCAGTGTGCCATTCTTCACTGAATATCGATCTTTTTCAAAATTCTTTTGGTAAGAGGGGCATACGGAAACTTGTTTTAACAATTTTAATTATTATATAACGATTTTCTGACGCCCGTCGATTCTTCAGAGCCTACTTGCAGCCATAACTTTACCCCATTTTTTGTTTTGTTTTAAGTGGGCCGTTTTTCTTCCTTGGAATGTAAGTAATTCGTTCCACTGTTTAGAAAACAGAAAAAAACAGTAAAGGAATCGAAACCATTGTTCAGCGGATGTTTGCGCGAGCAGTAAGTGCACATGCCTTGGTTTGTTCTGGAACGCTTCTCTATATTTTTTTACGAAAGTGTGCCAAGTGGCCCCTGGCACGCGATTGGCGCGGGATGAACCCTGAAAATTGCCTAGGCTGGTTTTTTTTTTAATAAAAAACGAGAACCTGGAGTAAGGGCTAAAATTTTCATGTAGGCGATAAGAGAGAGAGAGAGAGAGAGAGAGAGAGAGAGAGAGAGAGAGAGAGAGAGAGAGAGAGCAGTCTTTTCCTTCTCCAGATGATTGTGAAAAAGAAAAGTAATTCTGTCAGGCAAGTATTTTCTGAGACAACTGCCGTCTGATTGGAAATCTTCCAGGGTACACCACTCTATAGCTTCAAGGCCAATCAGAAAAAATCATCGTGACCGATAAAATGAATATTCCATGACAGCATCCTGCCAAACTTTTTTCCTAAGCACACCCTTCTGCCAATTTATTCTCCCTACCAGTGACAGAAAAACTAGTAGGCCTAATAATATTTTATTGGCTACATTCCAGACGGAAATCAGTGGAAAATTCAGCTCGATGAAATTAGACTTTCAATGAAGAAGGTTCATGAGATTAGCAGATTTCCAGTAAAACAACTAAAAGGTGAACATGAACTACCTCTCATGCTAAAATAATATATTTAATGCCACTGGAATTCATCTTAAACACGAGAACATTCTCTAAAGCCCTCAATGAACTTCATACCAAGTCGTTACAATAAGAACCGGTTCAAAATTTGGCGTACCTATACATGTTGCGGTGCATATGATTAATGCTATTAAAATAATTATGAGTGTTTACAGTTAGACTCAGATGGAGATTTTATATTTTGTGGCTAATTTATGGCTATAGACGCAAACTCAACAGAACTAATCGCACATACATCGTCTTTGCTTAACTGCGATGACTCAAGAACCACATTAGCAGGAATTGCAAGTTCCGTCGTTCAGGTAAGTGCTAACATGACAGCCAAAACGCACACACACATAAACACAAACAATCTCACACACACACACACACACACACACACACACACACACACCCGCACACAAAGTCCTCCGTCTCACTGGCTCAAGAAATGACTGATCAATGAACTGGGAGTTTGTTGGCAGGCTCTCTAGCCTAAACGATTCTTGATTATGGATTATTCATTTTTATGCTTGCCAATCAAGAAATAAATATTCCTATTTAAACAGGTTAGCTGGAATACAGTAGCAAAGGACTTTGGAATTGATAAGAAAATGAAGAGTGGTGATTCGAAGCATCAAGTGTTAACAGTTTTGACATGACCACCATGGCATTAATTCGATCAGAATTTACTAGGAAGAGTTTGAAAGCAACTTAAGATTTTATATACTGCCTAGCTTTTGATTTTGTCTTTATACAGTACATATACATACATATATATATATATATATATATATATATATATATATATATATATATATATATATATATATATATATATATATATATATATATATATATATATATATATATATATATATATATGATCAGAGTTACTGGTCTGTTTAATTATTCTATTCTTCTTTCTAAAGCTTCGCTACTAACGGTTTTTGTAGTTCTTACTCATTTTCATCGCCATCTTCACTACTGTACTATTTATTTGCTATTTTCCAGACTTTATTCCTGCAGAGGGACAATAGTTATCACATAAAAATCCAAACTTCTTTTATCATTCTGGTGTGGCATCGTCAATATGCTTCATTAACGGTCAAGTTCAGCTACTCGGTGAAACTCAGGATAGTAATTAAACATTGCTGTAATTCATTCTCGCGTTCTATAACGCTCCGCTCAATTCTACAAGCATGAACATTCTTTTCACGTCACAAAAAGCTAATCAACATTACGCGATAAGAATTCATATCGGGCAAAAGCAAGGCTACAGAAAATCCCATGGTTTCAACAACATCCTATAACATATTCCTCAGCGACAAAACAAGTCCCACGGTTCTAACAACATGCCAGAGCATATTTCCCAACGACCGCCTCGGGAGTAAAACCTTTGGAGCATGCGCGAGGAGGTGCGCGAGGAGGTGCGCGAGCATGTGCCACAATGAAGCGATCATATCCACCAGCAGACTCGGTTTGAGACCATGTGCTATATTATTAGAGCTCAGCTTTGTGAGACATGATCGAAAGAAGCGAAAACATAAGTCTGAAAGGTGGACGTGCCCTTAAGTACACAGGAAAAGAATGAACGGATGAATCTACGTATTTTCATTCGCTTTCAGTTGACAAGACATGTTAGGAATATTCCACCTGGTCGGGTTTCCTCCACTTGTCGAAGGGGACCCCATATATCCCATACCGTCTAATGTCCCAATGCATTGTCACGTGTCCCTGCAATATGCAAGCGCTTTCATTCGTTATGCAGTGAATGCTTTCTGGAGCTGCACGTTCATTAGTATGAATCACATGGAACTGTTTTTCTTCCCCTCTGCGCCGGGCGCACGTAGTAAGCTCATTCACATGTGACCTCCTGACAAGAAATCGTGTCACCCACTTACACGTTCATATATATATAGTATATATATATATATATATATATATATATATATATATATATATATATATATATATATATATATATATATATATATATATATATATATATATATATATAAAGTATGTATATATATGTATATATATAATATAATTACATATATACAATTTTATATATATATATATATATATATATATATATATATATATATATATATATATTCTGCATGTAACAACGATAGTCTATAGGCATTATAGTCCCAGCTTGGGTTTGCCGTCGTCTAATCTGGGTATCTAACGTTAGTAGTGTCGGGAACTGCCTTCTCAATCCCCATTTATATTAACGTAATTGCTGACGTCATGCGTACAACGTTGATGTTTAAACATTTTATTTTTAGTAAATTTTTAATAATCCTGAATGTCTAAAATTTTACATCGAAAAATGAAGGCCGTAGCACATTCGTTTATACTCGTACATTGGCGATTACAATCACACTGGGTGGCATGTATAAATATTCATGTACTGTACTTGATTATTTATACATTAAAATGTATGCATATCACAAATACGGCCTGTTATTTGCAAGCTACGAAGTCATAAAAAGCCAAAAAGGTTCGGAATAGAAACCAAATGTGAATTTCTAAGAACCATAAATGCTGATGCCTGAGTGTTCGAGATGATATCCCAAAACTGATTAGGAAAACCATAAATATAGTTTTGCTTAGGAATCTCTCTCTCTCTCTCTCTCTCTCTCTCTCTCTCTCTCTCTCTCTCTCTCTCTCTCTCTCTCTTATATCAGTATGAAAATTCGGTATACACATATATTTTATACCTACAGTGAATGTAATATTCAGAATTTCTATATGTAATATATCATAAATGTTTCTAAATCTTTCTCTCTCTCTCTCTTTTCTCTCTCTCTCTCTCTCTCTCTCTCTCTCTCTCTCTCTCTCTCTTATATCAGCATGAAAATTCAGTATACACATATATTTTATACCTACAGTGAATATAATATTCAGAATTTCTATATGTAATATTCGGCATTTACAAATCTCTCTCTCTCTCTCTCTCTCTCTCTCTCTCTCTCTCTCTCTCTCTCTCTCTCTCTCTCTCATATCCGTATGAAAATTCAGTATATACATGTACTACACCTACTGTGAACGTATTATTCAGCATTTCTCTCTCTCTCTCTCTCTCTCTCTCTCTCTCTCTCTCTCTCTCTCCTGCGAATGTACAATTCGGCATTCCTAAATGTCTGTGTCTCTCTTTGATATCCGTATGAAAATTCAGTGTACACATAATATATAAACCTACTTTTACTGTAATATCATGCATTTCCAAATCTCTGTCTGCCTGCCTGTCTGTGTCTCATATCCGTATGAAAATTCAGTATAGAAAAATATTACACGTACGGCGAATGTAATACCCGGCATTTCCAAATCTCTGCCTGTTTTGTCTACCTCTCAAATCCGTAATTAATTTCAGTATAGGAAAGTATTCAATATTTATAGGAAAACATTACACGTGCTGCGAATTCGAGACTAGGCATTTCCACTAAAAGGTCTTTGAACCGCGGCCAGAATCGTCAGGCAAGGGGAACTGTGGTATGTAGGTTGGCCTAGCAGACTAGCAGAAAATTTTCCGATAGAAAAACAAGTTCTCATAACTCAAGGTCTGATAGAGATCTTAATTTGACTTGGTCTATTTTGAAGGTGAAATTACTCGCCTGTGTCTGTTTGGGAGTTGGCGCAGGAACGCGTTGGCGGATCTTTCATTAATGGCTGATCATGGTACTTGTACGCACCTCCGTCAGGAATCGTCATAGACATACTTTTGCTTAGGAATCTCTCTCTCTCTCTCTCTCTCTCTCTCTCTCTCTCTCTCTCTCTCTCTCTCTCTCTCACTTTCACATCCGTATGAAAATTCAGTATAAACATATTCACCTACTGTGAATGTAATATCTGGTATTTCCAATCTCTCTCTCTCTCTCTCTCTCTCTCTCTCTCTCTCTCTCTCTCTCTCTCTCTCGTATCCAAAAAAAATATATATATATATATATATATATATATATATATATATATATATATATATTATATATATATATTTATATATATTCATATATATATATATATTTATGTATAATATATATATATATATATATAAATGTATGTATATATTTGTATATATATATATATATATATATATATATATATATATATATATATATATATATATATATATATATATATATATATATATATATATATATATTATATATACTTATATAAATATTAGAGAATGAAAGAGAGATTTTGGGAATATAAATAAAGGCTGGGTTTGGGGAGCGACAAAGGGATGTTTAATCAAGTGATTTAAAAGTAAACTTTGGTGATAAAGACAGAGATGTTTGGTCGATAGGTATGGAATTTAAGGAGTAAATGTGACAGGAAAAGTTTTGTGAAAATCTATCTGGAAAAAGTATTGACTTAGAAATAACAAGGTGTTCTAGGAAAAATATTATTGCTAAGCCTGTGAAGAAGAAAACAGAAAGGAAAAGAGTTTGTTATAATATATGTTTGCAAGGAGTGGATGAAAAGCCGTGTCGATAGACCTCCTGATAACCATAACAATGGCTGGAGGTACTGGTGATTATTATTTGTTTGAAGTGTAAGGGAAAATATATGAACGTTTCAGAGAAAGAACTGAAAATGAGAAAAATTGCTAATGAGGCAAGTGGGTTTGATAAGTAGGAAGGAAGAATTCCAAATGAGGACAGACTGGAAGAGAAGTTGCCTAGGCTCAAAGGCACTGAAGTGGAAGACGCAAGTACATTGAATACAATCAGACCATGTTACACCTGTCACCCCATGTAAACGGTTGGGTGACTGGTGTAAAAGTGTTCCAAAATGATGAGGAAAGGCTAAAAGTCTGAAAAAATACCACTTGACGTAGGTATAAACCTGTGGCATAAGAAATTGGTTATGTGAATGGAATGTTGAATGCTATAGTACATTTTTGGGACAGTGGAGAAATACTGCATGAACTAACGAAAAAGAAAAAAGTTGAAATTGGGCATGTTATGAGAGTAAAATGGAAATCAGGAAGATGAAGAAATGAATGTTTATGGACGACAAAAGAATGATAAAAGTTGACTACTACAGTATAGATATATGACAGCAAAGGCAATGGACGAAGGTATCATGAGAAAAGTGAGGAGTCACAGAAAAGGATATGTGATGATGGAGGGTTGCAATGCATGTATAGCACATTTGGAAGTGAAGCTAAAGTTGAAATGTAAGGAAAGATTATTAAGCCAAGTCTCCTTAGTAAAATGAAGATAAAAAGGTGAACTGAAATTAAAGAAAATAGTTGTTAAAGAAAATAGTTGAACCTATTCAATCAGATTGCTTACAAAGTATGCATGGACTCAAAAGGACTGAAAGGGTGGGAAACGTGAAAATGTGTAGTTGTAAATACGTCATTCAGATAAAAAAAAAATTAATTAAGACTTTTTGTTTAAGTGGAGAGTATGAAGGACAGTAGGCCGGTGGAAAGAATATAATTCTGAATGTCTGGGAGTAAGAAGAGTGAAACAGAGAGTTCTGGACAGATCTCGTAGAAGAGACTTAGGAATAAAAGAAGTTAGAGACTGTGTGGAACATAAAAGAGAATGATGTGTTATGCTATGGGGGTTTCGACGAGATGATAATGATTGTTTTTTGTTGGCATATGGGGGACTTATTTTGTGGAAGATTATAAGACAGTGGTTCATCCCAAATTTATATATATATATATATTTATATATATATATATATATATATATATATATATATATATATATATATATATATATATATATATATAAAACAGTCTATGATTTCTATCATGTTTTACTACAGTGATGGAAGTTATTCATATTTATAAAAATACACACACAAACACACACACACACACACACACACAAACACACACACACACACATATATATATATATATATATATATATATATATATATATATATATATATATATATATATATATATATATATATATATATATATATATGTACAGGTGCCCTACAAAAAAACAGGAAATCTGGTGCAGTTTATTCAATTGTTGGAAACAGAAAACAGTTATTGTTAACAGAAACATTGTTATATATATATATATATTATATATATATATATATATATATATATATATATATATATATATATATATATATATATATATATATATTGATATGATATATTTGTTGTAATTCCCGGTGTTGTTGTATTCATGCATAGTTTAATTTTTCAGAGCTGAGGAATATAAGCAAGATTTGAATTCTTTAGTTCAGTAGGAGAAGAACTCTAGCCACAACATGGTATACATAACGCATCAATAGGAAACGTAAATGGGATGGCATTGCTTTTGATCGTTGTTAACATAGAATGCACGTACTGTATATGAATGCGAATTCATTAGTGAGAAATTAAAATGATGGTAATATACGTCATCGTATTTAGGATAACATACGAGAAATTATCGAGGACATTTGTTATATTATTTATCAACTTCATATCTTTCAAGACATTTATTTATTTTTTCTAACTTTTCAAAAGGGAAAAATGAAAGAACGAATACTAAGAAAGTTCTATAGAGAGAGAGAGAGAGAGAGAGAGAGAGAGAGAGAGAGAGAGAGAGCTTTTCTTAGAAGTGTCGGTTCTTGGAGGGTGGGGCTGGGGGTTGGGGTGGAGGTGGGGACGTTCACCGTGGCGGGTTCCACAGGGCTTCCTGCTGGAAGAAGTTGTGACCGTTTGAGGAGGCCGTCCATCCTTTCCTCGAGGTATTGCGGCGGTGGGAGGGTTTTGTGGCCTCTGAAGTGGGAGGAGTAACCTACTTCAATGCCACTTCGAGGGCGGAGTCTGGAGGCATGGTAGGCGGAGAGGGAATCTGTGTCATATCATCCTTTTGATCTTTCAGAGGGCGTCGTGTTCCCTATGATCAGTTCTTGGGAATATGGTCGAAGCTGCCCCATATGATCTCTGAAGATGGCAGCGTGCACATATGATCTCGGAGGGGGAATATGCTCCTCCAGTCCAGGTAACCATATGATACAACTGAATTCAGATGCTCTTAGTCCCAGTGGTAACATCGTTAACGCTTCTACGCCTGTTAGAAATGCTCATTGCTTCGAAGCTTATTTGAAGTGGCAATGTTTGTCAGTTCACCAGTTACATATATTACAAAACGAATATCTTTACGAGCTACCAACTTATCACTGGCTCTGTTGGTTTCTCTGGCTTCGTCGTAACCCACTGCTGCTCTCAACAGGCCCTAAAGTCTTTTGTATGATTCTAATAATAATTTTTCGAGAAGCGGTTGCAGGCCCTATGCCCATATGTATGGTCATGGGAATTTTTTGTGCGGGCCGATACAAAAATCTGCCGGATCGAATATGAGTTAACCTCACTGATCAAGAGACCTGCAGTGAAGAACTAATTTTGATTTATGTGCTGTCCATTATTAAAACTCTCTCTCTCTCTCTCTCTCTCTCTCTCTCTCTCTCTCTCTCTCTCTCTCTCTCTCCATTTTTACAGTTTCAGGTTTCTTATAACACTGTTCAAGGTCTTAAATGGATTCCATTCATTTTTCACTGATATACACTAATATTATTGAGAAGGCATCTTTCTCCTTTTTGACTTGATACTGAGTAGCTATGATATATAAAAATGTAAAAAGTTCACTTGAATACTTAAGGTTCAAAAACGAGCTCAGACTGAGTACTAGAGTTCTGCAAGGCGGTAGAAAATGATCTCGAAAGTGCTGGTAAATTGATTTTGAACTTGTTTGAACAGTGGAGTTCTGCAAGGTGGGAGATATTGGTCTCGAAAGTTCTAGTAAGTTAATTGAACTTGTACTGTTGACATTAACGCTTTAAACAGAGTTGGATGCTTAAGTGTGATTTCCGTAGATTTTCTAAAATTGGTGGGAAATTGTATGCCGGAAACTAACGTCAATTTCCAGGATTGATGAGTGATTTATGGCTACTAAAACTGGCGTCACAACATCTAGGTTACCAATTTCCAGGAAAAATGAACTTTAAGAAAAGTAACTTATTATTTTGTATATTCACTTTTTATGTAATTGATTAGTCAGTTGGTATTAGTTGACTAGACTAATTCAAAACATCCGAGGTCTGACAAATCAGATGATGATGTTTAGAGCAGATTGTAATATAATGCATTTTGTTCAGTAGTAGTAATAATAATAATTGTGATGATACAAATAATACTGAAATAATAATAATAATAATACAAACGATATTGACTCTATGAGGATTCTAAGCCTTATTTCGGCTTTACTATATACATTGTCATTCATAATCAAGCTCCTTAACAGTTGAAAGTTTGCTAGCAAGGTGAGATAAACTAATCTCGAGACATGTTAGCTTACAATTTAAAATCAAATATATTAATGGTATATTGCTGTCATGGAAACTTTTTATTTTGCTGTTGTAGATACAGGGCGGAGGTGGGAGGAGTCTAGACACCCAATATTATGTCATAGATACCCCTTTGGAAATTCCACAACAGGACGCTTCTATTGTGAATCTAGAAATCGGAGCTTTGTCTCCTGCATAAGCAACTGTTCAAGTGTGAAAAGACAGCGTATAAATAAAATAAGAAGGATTTAAGTCCACGCTGAGGGGAGATAATTAATGAGCGCAGCAAACAACTGCATCTTGAAGGTCAAGTACAAGGTGAGACATCCCACTCAGGTGTTTAGGACCGGAAATATACTGTAATGGCCTTATGGCTATCAGCTCTCACAGGCCTGGCCGGAAGGATTTCTTTTTACTTGTCTTTATTATTTTTTTTTATATGTTGTCAGTTAGATTACTAATTTTCGAAAACCTTATGATTGGATTAATTACAAATGTTGAAGTTTCTGACAAAGTTTCATTGATGAATTGACTTCCAAAGCTTGATAGCCGCTGCTGATTATAGAACCATGAAGTAGTTACTGTGTCCTTCGTTATGCTTACTGAAATATATCTTTATTTCGTCCTTGTATATACTTATGATAATTTTTTTTATAATGTAGCCAAGTATGGAATTTCCTTTGAAGGTGGGAGTTGGGGAAGTAGCTTGACTTTTGAAACAATTGCTGAGGTCACAATGTTATTCTATTTTTTTAGGCCTCTGCCTCTCTAACATTATATTCTTCACAATAACTCTGCAAAAGCTTTATACAGACACATATACGCATACACGTACATTTATGTATACATTTATGTATACAATATATATATATATATATATATATATATATATATATATATATATATATATATATATATATATATATATATATGATTGTAATATTCATAACACGGGATTCGTGTATCACACATCACAACAGGTGAAAAGATAAGAGACGGGGTGTAGGTCCTGACCTGTTTCTATTTATTTCCAAGCCACTGACGAAGGACCGAGACATAGTGTTCAAAATGACAATACATACATACACACACACACACACACACACATATATATATATATATATATATATATATATATATATATATATATATATATATATATATATATATATATATATACACATATATACACACACACAGTACAAAGACAGTGCTGACGAACTTACACAGCCATTAAAGACTAGGATCCACCACTGACAGGTGTCAGAAGGGGAGTGGCGACAAAAATACTTAGTGCTAATGGAAGAAATCACAATAAATACTCATGGGATGATACCGACAAACATACAGACCATAGGGGACTACAAACCCACGCCTAACAAGTGTCAGGGGGAGGGGCGAAAAACTCATTAGTGCTACTGCCCCCGCCCCACCCTACTTTATATATATACAAATTGATAAGCCTCTTTCCACACATCTTTACTGCCTTCCTTAAAATTTAAACATTTTACAAATTTATTTTGAAATTATAGGATCAAGTTTATACATGCCTTGACTGATATTTATATTATGGTCATAACTTTCCTTTATAAAGCTAGATTCAATGATATTCCTGTCCAGTGCTTTTTTAGAATACGCCATCTGTTTTGCTCCATCCCAGTTGATAGCATGATTGTTCTTACTAATACGTACGAAAATTCCACTGTCCACCTGTGCATATCTTACACGTTTTCTCTGCTGCTCTATTCTCTTTTCCAGTGCTTTACCTGCTTGACAATATAAAAGTTGTCACAAGACTTAAATGGAATTTTATACACACACCCTTTAGTACTGTTGTTTCACTGTTGTCTTGTTCTTGAATGCAACATTAAAACCAAAATTTTTAAGAAGAAGAGGGATTTCTTTCATATTATTTTTATATGGTAATGCAAGCAACTATCCTGTGTTGTAACGTTCTTTTTTGGTTTGATACAGAATCCCTTGTGCTTCTTCCAGTGCATATTGCCTAATACGCAGCCAGGATATTTCAATTTCTTGCCTGTACCCCTCATCTTATCTATTTCATCATCAATATGCTCTTTTACACATAATCTAATCCTTTCAGTTCGAGTGCTCTTGGAATATGGGATATCCAACTGTATGTTCTCTAATAATTCCGATGAAAACTCCAGCAGATCGTCAATAGGCACCTTTGTGAATAGTGATACCACATCCAAACTCGCAAGCTTAGATTCACTTATTAACCTCTACATTATTTAGCTTATTTATTAGGTCCACATTATTCTCGATATTACAGTCAGAAATGGTACTAACCAATGGGTTGAGAATATCCACTAGGTATTTTGCTAGACTGTGCGATGCGGAACCAACTGAGCTAATAATTGGCCTACAATACATATGCTGTGATTTCTAACACTATGTATAGGTCCTTCGCCAATGGCTTCGAAACCGGTCAAGTTACACCTATCTATTATTTTTTTATAACGTGGTGATGTGATATATATATATATATATATGTATTATATATATATATATATATATATATATATATATATATATATATATATATATATATATATATATATATATATATATATATATATATATATATATATGTAGAAATGTTGCTAAGAATAAAATATAATTTTTGTTGTCTAAGCTGCGTTTTCTCTCGTTCAACTTATATATATATATATATATATATATATATATATATATATATATATATATATATATATATATATATATATATATATATATATGTGTGTGTGAGTGTGTGTGTGTGTGTGTGAAAGTCATCGTTTGCGTGCTTATTCTGTAAAACTGGCCAACTATTCCAGAGATGTCATTCAAACGTCAACCGTTTTAGAAATTCAGCTTACACTCCCACTACCGGAGGAAGCATCATCGCAGCAAAGGGAGGTTTAGTGAGCTTCTTTTTACCTCGTCGAGCGAAGAGGCGACGTAACTAAAAACCGCCCCGATTTCTCCAGGAACAGTCTTTAACACGAATCTCCGTCGAGAATACGAAACCCGCTGGCGAGTCTGTTACGAGTTTTACGACCTCTGAGATCAAGTTCAGGCCCACGGTTCGAATTCCGCCGGAGCAGGTGCTCTTCAGAAGGGCTATCGAATGAGGTCTTGGGCTCAGCCGCCTTCAGGTGAGCTTATGAAGTTGGCTTCATAAGGGACTCTAGCTCTCCGGAAGTTCTATTGACGTTGTGTACATTTAAACTCAAACGTACACACACAGACTAGTATAAATAATATATATATATATATATATATATATATATATATGTGTGTGTGTGTGTGTGTGTGTGTGTGTGTGTGTTTATATATATTTATAATATCTATATATATACATACAAACACATATATACATATATATATACACATATATATACATGTACATATTTATACATATATATATATATATACAGTATATATATACATACATACATACATATATGTGCGTGTATGTGTGTCAACAATGCAATTATTAGCTGAGGGAGGAAACTAAGAGTAATTTGTTGCAGGTTCTCAAATGATGCAACCAATGAGTAATGGGAAGTAAGAAGGACGAACTAAGATTATAGAGGTTAGCTAACACTGGCATAGAGGTAGGTTCAGCAAGTACTTCTGACTGCACTCCTCCGTCACAAAATGCATGTAAAAATTACTTAACTATCCTCTAATAAAGACACCGTAAAGTATAAAAGGAATATCCATGGACTAAACTCGAAAGTGGGACAAAGTCTTCCATTTAAGCAACACAGCTTTAAAAATGGACTAAGAATAATAATTAGCGTTGAATTAATCCTTCTCTTTATCTGCATGGACGTCTTCATTTTGTAATTTCCTTACCGTAATTTCCTTCATTTAATCTATTTAGCAAGCAAAACGGATCACTCTACAGCCACTTCTGAACTACATCAGGAATGTCTTGTATTCTTCTGATTTCTCCTTATCAGATTTACCAAATTGTGTACGATAAAATTAGTACCAGATATTTTAATGGTCACTTATCATCTGCCATCATGAATCATTTACAGCAATCAACACCAGAATGATAAGACTGAAGTAATGACCAAAACGACTAAAATAATCATAAAAATATAGAAAGTTAAAATAAGCCAAGTGAAAGAACTGAAAAGTAAATAACACAAATAAAGATGAGAAGTAATATTGTATGTTATAACGCAAAGGGAGAATAAATCACGCAATTAAACAATTGAAGCAAATACGTGTTATGGGATGAAATTCAAAGTATCATAATTCCTTCTCAATAACAGGACCACTTTGACAGCAGAGAGATAATGTAAATATTTTATGACAAATCAAGCAATAAAGCCATGAAAGTAAAGCGAATGATTTTCTTTAAATAAAGACTTTTGTTAAGAATGCAAAACTTTAAGACAACGTGACAGCAATACAGTTGAGTTTTTTCTTTGTAGATTTTAATTTCGGAGCTGCGGATTTCTGAATAAAAGTATATTTTCATTTCGCAAAAGTTTCTCGTATTTCATCAACTTCAGGACTGTGGCATGAAGAAACCACTGAGCCAGCTCATCTTATAGAAGTACATTGTTAATGCATAGAGCAAAGTATAAAATAAATATGATAGTGGAAAAACATTATTTAACATTTATAATGTTGGTGAAATGGTCCTGATACCAGTCACTGGTCATGTGAAAGCAACAGGTAGGGGGTTCAGATGGATAGCTGTTGATGGATCTCCAGTTATTGCAACGGGTGAATATGTATGAATGAAGGTTTGACGCATTGCATTCAGTTAAGTAGATGCTGATAGGGCGCCATCGACCAATATAGTACCCATTTGTTAAGACTCTTGTTATGTCGTTCCGATTTGAAGTTCAGACTGCATGATGTTATAATCACTTTTTGCATATAAATAAAAAGATGAACTGGTTTCTGCGGTTTCGACTTTATTTCCAAGCCATGTGGCCTGGAAATAAAGTAGACTCGAGCCAGATCTGAGATTTATATACATATCACTAAGGACTTAGTAATATATGTACATATGTATATATATATATATATATATATATATATATATATATATATATATATATATATATATATATATATATATATATATATATATATATATATATATATATATATGTATATATATATATATATATATATATATATATAATATACAATCCATGTGGAGTATGTGTATAACACACACATATTTATAGTTTCGTAACATATTACATTCTCAAAGGCTCACACACATTATAAAACTCAGGCATAAATTTTTGACACTTGAAATTATACAATTTAAAAATCACGAAGTATTGGACCTACTTTCACCAATATAAAAGCAATACAAGTGGAAGGAAATGAAAAAAATAAGAAAAACGAGAAAATATACCTCAAACATATATATATATATATATATATATAGTGGTATATCATATATAATATATATATATATATATATATCTGTTAGAGGAATTTATTTCTGTAATATAAATTCATTTCTCTCTATAATGTGGTTCGGATTCCACAATAAACTGTAGGTCCCGTTGCTAAGTAACCAACATAAGAAGCTCAGTGGTCTGGTAAAACTAAGGTATACTCTCTTCTTCCCCTGCATTACAATAAGTCCTTGTAGTAGACTTTGAAATTTCATTTATATGCATTTATTTCTTTGAGCCCCAATGACTGGTTGAAAGCAACAGGTAGGGGTTCACTGTTGAATCTTAACTATGCTCCATTCAAGAGCGACCAATAACAAGACTCGATACGTTCCGATTTGAAGTTCAGACTGCACGATGTCCTTGGGTTTGCATACGAAGTCCTCCAAATATATTGGTAGTACATATGTATATATGTCGACATACTTGAATGGAGCATATTCACCTATTTCAATAACCCGAGATCCATCAACAGCAAACTGAACCCCTGCCTGTCGCTTTCAACCAGTGATGGGTATCAGGACCAGCTGACAAAGGAATAAACGCAAAATAATGTTTTTCATTATCATGAGAGAGAGAGAGAGAGAGAGAGAGAGAGAGAGAGAGAGAGAGAGAGAGAGAGAGAGAGAGAGAGAGAATTTTAAAGTGTGCTACCCGCATGTCTCACCCACTCATCATTCCATTCAGCCTTGTGGTTTGAACCTAGGTTTCAGACGGACGTAGTCCTAGCAATCTCATCCAAAAATATTTGCTGAGAACTGGGATATATATATATACTGTATATATATATATATATGTATATATATATATATATATATATATATATATATATACACACACACACATATATATATATATATATATATATATATATATATATATATATATATATATATATATATATATATATATATATATATATATATATATATATATATATATATATATATATATATATATATAATATAACATAAATGTGTGAGCATGTGTGTGCGTCCATGTGCGTATGTCCTTTTCTATGTGTATGTACGTCTAGTAATCATCAAGTCAAGCACCTGTTCATACTCTCACACAGAAAAAATGAAGTGGTCGCAACGACCGTGAAAGCTCGCTTTGTGGGGTACAAGGATGTGAACTCCAGCAATTATCCTGTGACCAAACACATTACCCGCAGAGTTAATAGTGGCACATAAGAGAAATTACCTCCTCCTTCTTGGAGAGGTTACGGGACATGAGGAAATATTTCAATCATCCTTAAATATCTAATGTTTCGAAACGACGAGACGTATAGAAGTCAATTGCATCGTAAAAAATAAATGCATAATTTCTTATATGCGCATGAAAGGAAGTTCCCTTGATGTATTCATTTAAGAAATATCGCACTGATGTAGCAAAGTTCTTTTGCCACTCAAGGTACAAAGTAAGAGTTAATCTCGACGTGTCGATAAAACGAAAACATGGAAATTCTCTTTCCTTCATTTACTGGAATGTTTCAGCTCTTCTTCACAGAGCGTACACCACAAAATTGAGAGTAACATTTGTGAAATACACGTTAACTGTTGTAAACGACCTTCCCACGTGAGTTCTTTTATTACCTCATTATATAATAATAACAAAAAACTTTCACTTATTTAGGATAGTAACGTAATATTTTAACTGTACTTACGTTACTGACGGTTGGCTGTTTTGGTATTTTACAATCGTGAGTGAACATATCTTTAATTTTCCGTTCTTTTGTTTTGTGCTACATATTGTATACGTTTTGTATTGCTTTTGGAAACTTGCCCACTGTTGTTACACGTTGGTGTATACAGTAGGGTTATATCCTACACCAAAGATATGGAAAAGCTATTTAGCAAAATGCCTCGGAGGGAGTGTATCTTTGGGGTATCGCTACGTACTGATCCTTCATTTCATACCCTACCCTATCTTTACTCACTATAAGCATATCTCTACCTGGCCTTGCGGTCCGCAAACGGACTCACATCGCACAGTCATAACCCTCAAAAACTTGTTTGCGCCCTCAAAAGAGCACTCAGCTCTAGGAATCATTTCTGAACCAACCCAAACCAGATATTTCTTTTCTCGACAGGAAGAGAAGGTGTAAGGGAGGTCAGAGCGTGAGATACTAATTAAAAGAAATATCACCTTGAAAAGGTCAAGGTTTAAAATTTATGAACGTATTGAGTACTATGAGTTCTATAACATTACAAGGGTCTTCATTTTGTACTTTTGATTTATTTTTTCTCACAATCTCAGGATATGAACTTTGACGTTCCAAGAAAAACAGGAAGGGGTGTGAATTATGAGTTAGTCTGTTTACATCGGAAAACCTATAATCATAGGAATATTATGCTTTGCTTTTGTCTATTTATATCGAACAGTATTTATATAGTTTCATTCTTTTAAATATGTTTGTATCGGAAGCTATTTATTCATTATCCAGATGCTTTACATATTTTTTGCTTATGTCTGCTTATATCGAAAAACATTAATGTGAGAATACCACTGGGAATCAAAGCTTTTGTGCATTCAGTTTCTTATCGAGAGGGCATCTTGTATTTAATAATAATAATAATAATAATAATAATAATAATAATGATAATAATAATAATAATAATCATAATCTAAGAACGAAATACCACAATGAAAAGGAAATAAGTAAACAAACGCATAAAACGAAAAGGCAAGATATCGTGTTTCTCTCGAGCTTCAGAGAGCCATTTATCTTAATCAGTTGCTTCCTATGACACGTTCTTCTGTTCTGATAACCCTTGATAGCTCTTTCCTATTTCCTCTGAAGGTGGGACAGGATGTTCTCTCGGTTGCTCTTAAGAGTTCCAGCTCCTCTTCCAGAGAGCCTCGTTTAACATTGCTGGTTTCCTTCCAGAATTATTTATCTGAGGGAGCAAAGCGTGTTGGGAATCAAAGGAAATTCTTGGAAAGAAACTGTATGTTTGATTAGTATATGGCATGTTTTTCCTGTGAAATTCTTATGAAGATATTGTAAATAATATTTACTATAATAAATTTTGGACTCCGTGAAAGATATTCAGAAAGAAAATATAAATATTCCTATGAAAACTTGTAGGCTTCAGGTGAAGGTTTTGGAAAAAATATAACTATCAAGATGATATTCAGAAAAATATATATTGGACTTCGTATGAAATTCTTGGAAAGAAATGATGAATGTTCATCTCAACGAACAAAATAATCTAGTAGGTTGCAGTCACTGTTGTAAAATCTTATACCTTCTCTACTGATGGTTAGATGGACTCATCTATAACCATTTACCGATCGTGTAATTTATCAAGTTTTTCCTTTTTTCTCATTAAAAAATGCATTTACATGTCAAAAATATTATCTTTTTTGTAAATGTGTTGATGACTTAACTAGCCTTATTTTCACGTTTTATTATATAGCATTTCCATTTTGAGTATTAGTTGTTTATATGTTGGAGTTTTTTTCAATCAGTTGGTTTCTTCTGTTTATGTAATGGTCCCCTTTAATGCCACGGTTCCCTTAGTCCTATAAATATTGCGTCTTTATCCAACCACCTTAACCCGTGTTAAGAGTAATTACTATCTTGTTGCCGACGTTCTGAGGTTGTCAGATGGCTTAATTATTCTACCACCACCGTTGTGGAAGGAAATGAAGTTCTCACCTTTTCAGTTACCAGTAATATAGACTAATTTTTTACAGCATCCAACACATGCTCTAATTATCGCAACCACGCATCCAATATACTATATGTTTTAATTATCTCATATTCTGTGGATATACCTAAATGGTTTCTTCAACTTGTGGGTTTTTCTGATCACAAGCTCGTTTGTTACGTTTCCCTTCACCTCTCCCATCAAAATTCCTTCTTCTTTATTTCCCCATGAGCTGCTTGTTATTTCGACGGCCAAAACCATGACCGTTCATCACCTAAAGTCAGTGAGGTCTTAACCCTTACTGAGCCATTTGTCTCTTCCTCTGTGAAAACATTTCCTACGATCGGCTTAACAACCCGGTTCCTCTGGTGTCCATTTGATAGAGCTAGTGCATCAGTCATTCCTAACTTCCGGGACTCTTCATGCTTCTTTTACGATTGATGATTGATTACTGAGTTTTGCTGTCTTTTCGTGTATACTAACCCAACACTTAGTCGTTATTTATGGCTTTATTCATTCCAGAGAAAGGAGACCATTCCAAAACTTCCTACGACTATCGTATCACTTTTATTATATTTATTTTATTTTTTTACGTTTAAAGTGACCAAAGTATTTCAGACTTTCCTCAGTTCTCATCTTCTAAAACTATCTAAATCAGTGTTCTCTTGGACCACTTTCTATCTGACATTCCTGACGTTTCAAATTTTTTCTACGACAGGCTGAAAATCTTGATGTCTCAAAGGCATTTTACAGTCTGATACGAGTCTGATACCAAAATTCCTGTCTATATCACTTATCTTACTTGTACAATCCCTATTTCCAGCTGCATTCACAGTCGTTATTTCTCCTTTATTAGTGACTGTCCAGTCATCATTTTTTACATATATTCACGGTTTTTCCATCCATTTCCTGTTGTTTTCTCTCAGTGTCGCATTTCTCCTTCTCCATATCTCAACTTTGACTTGTGGGTACCTTTTATCCATACGGCGATAGTATAATTTAGTCACGGTAAATGCCTTTAAGATACAGCTAATGACAATTTCTAGTGGAGTCTTAAATAAAGTGTGTTCAGGGTTTTGATGTTTTTAGCTGTAAATCTGTCAGTAATTATGTTCTATTAAAGGATTACAGTTCAATTTTTTTCTCCAGTCAGCAAACTTGAGAAAAGAACGTATATTTGATTTGATTAGCATTACTGCTGCAAAATCTTTTCAAAAGGTACAAATTGCAGCTTTTTTTAATCTACCAAAGCTCGATGTATTCGTAAAAGTGCGAGCGCGTGCGCTAGAGAGTGTGTGCGTGCGTGAGAGAGAGAGAAACAGAGAGAGAGAGAGGAGAATAACTTTGCTGTCCGAACCAGCAGCAGTAGAACATTCTGGAGCCATATATATCACTCAAAGGTGTCTCTTCCTGTATGTGTTGAGACAAGATATGACACAGCGTTATTTCATTTATATTTTTATACACAATAAATCAGCATTTAATACATCAAATTCCCACTAAGCCTTGAATTGTACGATATTAAGCCCAAGTCGAGATTCAATCGGAAATCGTAAGTCGTGACGCGGGAAATGACCGTAATGCTGTGTTCTTGGCGGGAAATAAAATGAAGATCTTTGATCCCATTCCCAAAGGCCTGACGGCAATACGTTAGAATTATCAAAGCAAAAGAGTTACGGTGTTTTCGACTGTAACGAACTCATTTTTAGACACTTTGTGCATTGGGTTTGACACATCTTTTAATGAATATTTTTCAAATATTTATCCTTGATCTTGAATTCAATACCATGCTAGGTTAAATGTATATATACGGTGTAGTGTTTCACAAAGTGCAGGTCTGCCGCCATTCTTCCGGTCACGCCACTAGGAATGTCTGTCCAGATTCTATTTGACGAAACAGTTATTCGACTGGAATTTGAATGAAAACATTTGACAGACGAACCACTTCCCTTGAAGTAAATGCCGATTTCATGATTATATATAGATACAGTTGGTACGTCTTTTTCTTTTTTGTAAAGTATGTGCAAGCATCAAAAATCCCCTTTAAGCCTTGAGGCAAGTATCTTCCCTATCCTTGCTACACACTCATAAACACACACACGCACACACATACATACACACACACACACACACACACACACACACACACACACATATATATATATATATATATATATATATATATATATATATATATATATATATATATATATATATATATATATATATATATATATATATATATATATAACACTTCAGTCACAAGAAAGAGAATCAAGAAAATGAGTTCAATCAATGTTTGAGAGCGATTCTTAACATACACTCGCACATGATATATAAATGTACTGCATATCTGTGCATATGAAAGCATATGATTCTGGCCTGCAATGCTGTCAAGATTTGGCAGTTTTATCAATGTGATCATTAAAAATTTCATGCTTACGAGTATATTTTTCTGTCCCCACAGATTTTTAAGAATATTTTGAGGTGTATCAACATGAGGGATTTACGATAAGATTACCTCAGCGTGCAGTCAAATAAATCGCTATTATTCACCCAGTCCCTCTGTTTAGAAGAAATAAGAAAATACCTGCTGTCATTTTCGCCGTGAAATTTCTCCTGGAGTGGATTTAAGGGAAATGAGTTCTTTGCACTTGGATGAACAAGCGTGACTGCGACATGAGCAAGCGAGCTTTTATTGCGCATATAAATTCTTTAAGTTTGTTAGGAAAAAAAATCGTGACTTGTCTATTTTTTACATTTGATCTCTGTAAGTATTTAGCTGATACTAGAAATTTGTCTCTGGAGGAAAAAACTTGGGATTGAAATATGAAATCAAATTACGCGCATAATCAAAACGGGTTTAAGGCTGTAAAAATGAGTAGACAGGCCACACCCGATTGGGACCTTTCGTCCTTAATCATTACACATTATTTCTCTGAGATTTCTAAGAACCTGTTTTTTTTGTTTTTTGTTTTATACTGCGCTTGATATCTAAGATAGTCTACTGAGTATGGCATACAATCTAATAGCCCCTATTGGGTACTTCTCTTAGGAAACACACTTTTAGATCAACGGCACTTCAGTGCAGAACTGTTTCTGCACTTCAGCCATTGGCATTGATGTAGTCGTTCACGTCTGGGTTAAGTAGTAGAATAAGCGTTAAGATGTTTCTCTACACAATATGGTTTAATATTTGTAGTATTACAGTAGTGTAGATGTATAGATAGACGCTTATTAACCACGGCATATACAGTTAATCGAATTACAAATTCTTAAATTTGGTCCAACAAAAGGGCATAAATATGCACATATAAAACTTTAGAATAAAAAATCATCTCAAGTAGAACAATTGAAACCATATTATATAATATTTTCAGCAAAATAATTTTTACAAATAAAACTTAAAATGCAGCTAAATAAACGAAAACCTTGGAACCATTGGAGCAGAACCTTAACTACAACTATTTCCCCTGCAAAAAAATAAAACTAAATATACTCCTTTGTTCCAGGGTGAGAGGCCATGAGCAGGGTTCTCGTCGCATAATCTTTCAGTAGATTACAAGAAACAAAAAGAAATTATACCCCACCTTTGAGTGGATTAAAAAAATGAAATTATACCCCACCTGAGAGCAGATTAAAAAAAATGAAATTATACCCAACCTCTGAGTCGATTACATGAAAACAAGAATTAAGTTATGCCCCATTTTTTTAGGGGTGGGCTTGGGTCACTGTTTAGATAAATACACATAATTAAAAACATAATTAATTAATACATGAAATGGACGGTTTCTTTATTCAGATTACAGAAACTGTGATACAAGAAAGCTATTGATATACCATAGCGTAAGCGTGGGCGTCCTCTAAGGGGTCAGTGTTCCAATCCAGATTAAATGATATAGTCTGCAGGATGATGTTTCTTTTCAGGTTTCAGCTCAGTTGTTGTAATATTTCCATAAAGCAAACTTTCTAAAACCTATTTCCATTATTCGTCGTAGGTGTTAACACTGGGTTATAGCCCGTATTATAAAGTAAGCATCAGATGTTGAAATGAAATGCCTGTAGCATAGTCAAATTTTGGAGGAAAAAAAGTGTTTACAAGAAAAGTAGCCTTGAACATCTTTATCTGTATAGCAAATGAGGAAAATATCTCTGCCTATTGCAAATAAAGCATTTTTTCTTTGTGGTGCCTTTTGGCGTGGAACGAGTGGAAGTATTTTTTTTTTTTTTTCAGTTTATGATAATAACTCCTTTGCTTACTATTGGTTTTGTTGATTTATGTCAGCGTTAAGATGTTTCTTTTAATATTGTCGTATAATAACAGGTCTTTTATTACAGTGTTCACCTTCTACTACCTACTTCATCGTGGTCCCTAGGTGATAAATCCAGGGTTCTTAGTGCATTGGCGTTAAGGTTTGAAAATTTCACTGTGATAAAATTTCTTTTCAGAATGGAAAGCAGTAAAAAGGTAGTTATGACAATTACCAAATAAAAGATTCGGTAAGTACGGTATGTAGCCACGGAAAAATGTAAGTTTTTGCATCCCAGGAAGTTGGGATTCGGGTTTGGGTTGGGTTATTATTAGGTAAAAAATCGCATTTCCATTAACACAGTCACTCAGCATGTCAAAACTGTCAGTGTGTAGTTTATGGAAACTGTAATTCGATAATTTAAGAGATATTGCTACATTTTGGGGTCGGTATATGCTGTAGAGTAGCCATGAAGATGTTACTGTTCATGTTTAAGAGTGAACTAGGTCTCTACCATTTTATTTTATCGCGCCACCATAAGACAGAGTCAGCGGTAAGATTTGGAAATGTCAGTGCCTTACAATTTCTCTTTAAAATGAAAACCTTGAAAAAATAGTCATGTTACATAACAAAAAAGAGGTCTCAATGACAGGGTAAGCAATATCCTCTAGGGCTGAGGAGAGGCCATCGAAGTAAATATGCTCTTGTGGCGAGACACAAAAATTCAATATATCGAACGAAAGGTCTCTGCAAGTAGATTACGAACCGGTAATTCAAAACCTGTCCCCCACCCCTAGCGGAGTGGGTTAGTGAGGTCAAAATGGATGTTTTTCAAATTATTTCATGTCTTGTAATAGGAGAGTGTTGGTATCACATAATACGGGCCTCTGCGGTTGTAATTTGAGACAACATAGGGTTATAAGCAAACACTTTCAGTGTAGACATATGGTGACTCGGCACCTCTGGTTAATTTTTATCAAACTGGTTCACGGATCTGTTTCCAACGACTCTACGTCTGCCGCTTTTTCCGTTCATAATGGTGTTCCTCAGTATTCTGTGTCCTCGTTTCTAATTTTTCTTTTCTATTCCTCTATCAGTGATATTCTTTACCTCTGTCTATTCCCTTATTAATAGGCTCAATTTTTCTTTTTCAATTTCTGCCATTCTTACTTCAGCCATCCTCATGCTGAGACCATATCTGCTTGGGAAACCGTTATTTAGTCAATGTCACATCGAATAAGACGTAAGTTGTGACATCTAATTCTCCGACTGATGAAAACGTAATTAAGCTTTTCTCTTTTGCTAACATCCTGTCAATATGTCTTATTTATTCGAGTTACAATAGTTATACAGGTTTCTCTATATTGTCCTCATCTTTCCCTATTTGGAATATTGCTTTCACATCAGGGTGCTTCTTACAATATTTCCATTCTCGAGTGAATGGAATTCAGGGTGATATGAATCTCAGTGACTTTATTCATCCCTCTTCACTATTTTCCCTGTATGCCTGAATGAACGCCCCTCTTTCAGACGGCCTCATCATATATACTATCTAGAATATCGTTGTCGCAGAGAGTGGCATCACATCAGCAGGCATTTCGGAGATTAAGAATCCTTTGGTAAATCAGTTCAACGCCTAGTTTCCTCTACCATCAAGTTTTTTGGGCTCATTCTTTCATTAACTCCGTTTTTGCTGATTCTCTATGAATTTTTTTTTTTTTAAAGGGCAGATTTCTTTCTTCTTTTGTGGCCAGGCCCAACTCCATTCAGCCCTCCGTTATTCTTCTTGTTTTCACTTTGTATGGTTTGGGAAACATCAATGCGTTGTCTGTTCTCTTTTTAGCACATAAAAAACCTCACGTGCGTATTATCTGCATAGAAAAGGATGATTTAATGAGAAGGTATAAATAATTGTTTGTGAATGCTTTTAGTTATTTCGGAGGCCAGGTTCTTCTATACTGGTTTCCTCGTTGCTCCGAATAAAAAAAAATTAATAAAAAAAACCCCAAAACCCTTCCACGAAGATTATGCCAAAGTTCATTAGAGATTAAGGGAAATTAAATACATAAACATATTGCTGTAGAATGACTCAAAACAGTAATGAGAATATGCAACGAATAACAAAATAACTGTGAAGGAGAAGCGTGTTTGTAAAGTGCTTTCATTTACTTGCGATATATACAACACCAGAGGAATTGCAACAAAGCTAGAAACAGATTGACGAGTAGCAAACACCAGATCGGTTAAAAATAACGAAAGAAGGAAACAACTTTAAACTCTGGGGAGAAATATTATTAATAACCAACAACACAAAATTCGAACAGCCACTTTCAAAAATCGCAAAGACTTATTAATTCCTCAAGTTTCGTACAGCAAACCTGGAAGTTTGTAATACTTATTTTTATACACAAAGATTATAAACAGGTATATACACATGTTTTATGGTGTCCGTTTGATGACCCCAAAAGCCTTCCGTCTGTCAAAGGAGCGGCGGCTATGGGTTATATAACATGCAGGGTTTTTATTTTCAGTGTGACTGCCCCCTTAACATGGGATGACACCATTGTGGAAGGGGCCAGTTTAGTGGGTCTTGGTTTGTTATAAAAATGAGGAAATCATAGCGGCATTTTACTTTATTTGTACACAATGAATATAATAATAATAATGTACACACAAACATATACACAATATATATATATAT